>NW_015505422.1:928055-949031 GCF_001515645.1 Sinocyclocheilus grahami
TTAATATAAACAGCGTATTAAATGCATTTGGCTTTTAGATGTGTATATTAAGTTGCTCAAGCAAGTGGAAACACATTTGAATACAGCATATAGCTTTCTTGTGTTAGGTTATCACAACTATTTTAAATTAAAACTTACCACTGACAGAAACAGTCGGCTCTCATGCCTTTTACATTTAAATCTTTATTACAAACAGTCCAGCGGGTCTTAAATAACTTTGTTTTTCTACCTCCACAAGACACAAGTGCATATGTTGCCTTGTATATCTAAAAGCGCACTTTTATTTGTTTTAAACCTTGCCAAAAAGCCTGTGAAACACAGTAGACTTTAATTATATCTATTTATTGTGAAATTACTACATTTCAGTCTCAATCAATGTTAATTTTTACCGCGAACAAAGCGCTGTCACTTTAATTCAGCGCGTGCAGCACAGCAAAAATAGACTCAGTGCGTAAATGATCGCTGCACTGCTGCAGACGCGCCGCACCTGGAATGCACTGACGGACCGCCACCGCGTGCAGTGTGAAAGCTCTAATCCGTTAACATGGGTGCGTAAAAAAACCCGCAACGCACACGCACTGCAGACGGAGTATGTGTGAAACAGGCGTTACTCGACACGTTCGCTTAGGTGCGCGCGGCAGGACTTTCCGCGCAGCTCCGCTTCCGAAGATGCACGAGTTCAAAGCGACTCTAGCCGAACATGCACGTCTGTGCCAGCATTTGTGTGAAACACAAGCAGTTTGATAAATTCTGTCACAGATCACACTCAGACATTCAGGAACAAACTTTTTAGCGCTGCCCCGCAGTTTTATCAACTAAATAGCTTAATCGCTCAAGAGCTACATTATCTTTCTCAACAAGGAGCTGGTAACATCATTTTTTCTAAAGGAATTAAATCCACAGCTTTACTGTTAGAGAAACGTGGCAAAACGGTGGCAATTCATACATACACAGCCTCTCTCTCTCTCTCTCTCTCTCTCTCTCTCTCTGTGTGTCGTAAATGAACAGTTGATGAATCACACTTTTCTGAGAATAGAATATTCTATTTTATTTCTATGCTGTTTTCAGAAAGCAAGCGCGTTTATCCTCAGTGGAGAGAGAGAGAGCGCGTGCACAGGGTTGCCAGGTTGACAAAGATAAGTAGCACACTTAGCAGATATGTCCTTATTGCGTAAGTGTAAAGCTCTGTTTCGGGGATTACGTCTCTTTATATCAGGCAACCCAGTTGTGTTCCTCTGCGGCCAGATTAAACCTTGTTGTAGCCTATATATGCTCTATTCATTCTTTTTTAGAAACCTCTGACTTTTCTACTCTATTTTAAACGTTGTAAAATTTTTAACAACTTAAGCACGGTCCACTGCTGCACACGTGCCACAATATCAATACAGGGCCAGCTGTATCAATACTCGTATCGTCTAATCTCTGTGACGATACATTGTCGTATCGATATTTTGAACACAGCACTAGTACATAGAGGGCAAGACAAAAGAGTATCCAACGGAAGGCGTGAGTCAGTCGACGGTGAACGTAATCCTGAGGGCGAGGCAAATGGGGAATCCACAAGACGAGCTAGAGTCGAGGCGAGGTGCAAACACAGTTCGAAACAGCAAGGCAAAGGGTAATTCCAAAACAGGCTATAAACTTCAGGGCAGGCAGAGATCAGACAAAATGAGATAACAGGCAAGGATCAAGACACGGGTAAACAGACTAAGAACAAAGTAGTACTAGATTAAGGAATTTAGAATGACTCCGTAAAGTAGCTATCTCACGATAAGCACTAAAACAATACTCGACGACTAGAGCAGGATCAGAGTGAGTGGTATATAGTGTGAGTTATTGGATGCAGGTGAGTACGCAATCAGTGCAGTGGAGCATGGGAGATGTAGTCCATAGTGATGTGTGACAGTCTATGTGGAGTGAGTGTCAATATGGTGAGAGAGCGACCTCTTGTGTTCATTGGATGAAAGTCCATGGACTGGATTCATGACAGGTTTTAAGGATAAAACCTGACAAATGTATTTAAATAAAACATCTAAATAATATCTTGAGGTGTGATAACCGTGGCATAAGCATAACAACAATAATAATAATAATGATAATAATAATAATAATAATGGTCACACTTTATTTTAAAGTCCAATTCTCACTATTGACAAACCATTAACTATGACTTTTGCCTCAATAAACTCCTAATGTCCTGCTTACTACTAGTAAGGTAGTTGTTAAGTTTAGGTATTGGGTAGGATTAGGGATGTAGAATATGGTCATGCAGAATATGTGCTTTATAAGTACTATTAAACAGCCAATATATTAATATATATTGAAAGTATTTAGTTTAATCGAATTGCATTTTGAAACCTGCCCTAGGATGTCCCATTTGTTATTTCTATGATTCAGAAGTGTGCTCTTGAGCACCCAATTTAAAGATGTGATTCACCCTTTTGCTGAGTCTGCACTGCTGAGCACTCCACAATGCACTACTTCCCAATAGTCCATGTGATGTTACATCACCAAAGTGTGGTCTCTGAGGAGGATCACAGGGGCTTGTGGCAACATTTAAACAGGCTTGAAACTGAATTACCTATAGAACCCCTTCAGACAGCTGACCTCCTTGAATTCACACACAGGGGAGAACAAGACAGACAGAAGTGGAGACTCTGTATGCGAGACTGAGACAAGAGAGAGTGTAGGTGACAGAGATGCAGTTCCTGCTGGAGCAATAATGTGTCCCTGTGTGTGAAGCAGCTTCTGACAAATAAAGTGTGAGCAGTGGAGTGGAGAGCAAAACAGCGTGTGGGAAATGTAATTTGCTCTGCTTTAGTGCATGTGTTGGGCAGGTGGGTCTTTGTTACCACATGTGTGTAGTATTTGGACCTGTCACGAATCATGTCCATGGACTTTGGTTCGATCACCACCAGAGGTCACCCTTCCGTTACATAGACTCTCATACTACACAGACTTTTACACATCACCCTGGACTATATTTCCCATGCTCCATTGCACTAATCACAAGCTCACCTGAAACCAATCACACACAGCTGCTACCAATAACACACACTATATAAATCAGTCTCACACCACCATTCAATGCTGAGTATTGTTTAACGCTTGTCAGTGATTGCAACTTTTCGGAGCCATTTCCGAGTTTTGTCTAGTTCCTAGTTTCTAGCTCTAGTCTAGTCACGTCTACTTTTGTGCCTGATTGCCTGTTTCTTGATCTCCTGCCTGTCTTGGATTCTTCTTTTGCCTAGCTCTCTGGACATTGTTTCAGACCCACGTTAGCCTTTGGAGTACTCTTTGTCTTGCCTCTTCTATTACTGTTTGCTGTGTATCGACCCATGCCTGTTTCATAACCACGCCTTTAAATAAAAGCATGCAGATGGATCCGCACGTCTCTGTCGCCCCGTAACAGGACCAATCAGACACACAACTATTTGTTATATTTTACAAATAATATCTAACGCCGCCTCACCTAACCAAAGGGCCAACTATGAGGGTCTATGGACCCTTCCCCTGAAATGCAACTAACACCTCAAAAGGGCAAAACAGGCCACTGGTTCCATGGCAACCAAAAACAAACCATCTGATAACACTAGTTTATTGCTCCAAGGAATGCGGTCAGGGCAGCTCTTACTCAAGTCTCTCTAAAACAGACACATAATGGCCATAAAAATGGACTCTTCTCTAATTAGTTCATAGGAAAACCTTTCTTTGAATGAACACACATATCCTTCAGGTCATTGTGTATATTATTGCTGTTCTTGTATATTGTCTTTTGTATTGTATATTGTTTTATGCATGCTTATGATAGAACCACTCATTCATGTAACCTTACAAATACCATATTTGGTCTCTATGAATTCGTCTTCGGATGATCAAATTCAGACTGTATATTATATGTTTATACCTATGCAACATATTAGTGTTCTAAGAACCTTTAGTAATTTTGCATCAACACCCAATGAGTTCCATATGCAAATTACCATCCTCTCACACAAAGGGCCGTAAAACTCTCCAGTATTTCCAACCTCCCGCTTGGAATTTCAGCCTTTCTCATTGGACAAGCCCATCCTGAGAGGTGTGAATCTTCTCAGGCTTTAAAAGGCTCACGCACAGTTCCGCCCAGGTTATTTTTCTGCTAAGTCTTCTGCTAAATCATCTGATTGCTGAACGTGTGGAGAGCCTGAGCCGGTGCGGGTGTGCCTGGTGGGCTCCAACACATAGCCAGTTCAGTCTGCGGTTCTGTTAGAATCTGAGAAGATGAGGATGTGAGCTAGAACGCTTCTAAGGCCACCCTAAGTTTGTGCCAGGCCTCGTGCCTAGTCTTTCCATTCATCAAGATCCTCTGACTCAAAATGGTTCTTTCTCATCACCTAACTTCAGCCAACCTACTGGAGCCCCAAAGAGCATCAGGACTCTCTTTCAAACAGGCGAGACGTGCAAGTATAAAACTTAGTCTTATTAATTGATACATTAAGTATCATTTGCACCTTTTACAAAGGTGTATTTGAACTAAGAAACTGATGTTTCCTTCAGGCTCTAGATCTGCTGAATATCAAATGGTACCATAGCTTCATGTTTTTTTTTCTCTTCTCTTTACTGCTTAAGCTTTAACCCTTTTTTCCTATGCCAACTGTATGTGTGTGTGTGTGTGTATGTTAGACTAGTTTAATTGTTTATGTAGTTAATAAAGTCTTACTTGTATCACACTTGAGGTTGTTCATTGTTTGCTCATAACTGGAGTCCCTAATCATGCAGATTTTTGCTACATGCTCTGAGTAGTATTGTACAGTAAGAAAGTTATTTTCCTTAACCAGGAAATCAACGTTCTTAGAATTGACAGACAGTTGACACTGAGAGGTCGAGTAAATACTTACAGTGGATCTAAATATTTATAATTAATTATAGCTAGTTATAATTAATTATTCATATTTCCCCTTTGAGCTGATTCGCTACATGTGATTAAGAAAACCCTCGCATGAGCTTCCATTGAGCAAGTGTAATCTGAGCACAGCACACTGAGCAGATGTGTATGTGCTGAGGCGGTGCTTCTGGATTTTCTTTACCAACAGAAAACGCATTACAACAAGATCTGATAGTATATCTGAGCTGCTACTTGCACGGTGATACTGTCACGTGAATATGATTTATGGTTTAGAGATAATCACATACATTTTAGCAACCTTTTTGATCACTCTCACAATCCCCAGCACCTCGTTTTGTCATACGCGCACAGCGAGCATTCAGACACATGGCTTGAATTACTGCTGCAGCTGGCTGTGATGGTGATGATGATGGTGGTAGTAAAGTGTGAGAGGAAAGTGCGCTATTAAAGACACCATGAAATCAGAATTTGAGTTTTGCAGCATGTTAGCTTTCTATCTACTGTACAAGCCCAGATGAAAAATGTTGGTAACACTTATAGGAAAAAGGTGACATTTGTTAATGTTAGTTGAAGCATAAAACTATGCATTTGTTACAGTGTTTATTAATCTTTGTTAACATTAGTTAATAAAAAAATGCAACTTAATTCATTGTTAGTTCAGGTTAGCTCAGGTACATGAAATAATATTAATGGATACATTTTTAATTATAATAATCTATTAGTAAATGTTGAAATTGGAATGAGCCAAGATGAATAAATGTTTTAGAAGTATTTTTCACAGTAACACTTTATTTTAAGTTGTCCTTGTTACACATTATATATACTTACTATTATAATAACAATAAATTATACATAATTACATGCAAGTAACTAATCCTAACCCTAACCATATAGTAAGGACATGTAGTTAACAGTAATTACTCAGTACTTAAATGTATAATTACACTGTAAGAAGGACACCATAAAATAAAGTGTAAACTTTGTCACTGTTGGTTTACAAATGGAATAGTTAATTAACATATGGAAACTTACTGTAAAGAGTTACTAAACTGTTTTACAGGATTTGATTTAAAACATTGTGAATGGGGTTAAACATAGCTGAGAGTTCTAATGGTGGAGCAATATGACCAAGTAATTATTATAATTATAATAATTATTCAGCAAGGGTGCATTACTTTGATCAAAAGCGAAAGTAAAGTATTTTACATTATTACAAAAAAAATAAAAAAAGATAAGGGTTGTTTTTCTGAACTTTCTATTCATCAGACATTCTGAAAAAAAGGATCATTGTTTTCATGTAAATATTAAGCAGCACAACTGTTTTCAACGTTTATAATAATACAAATTGTTTCTCGTGCACCAAATCAGTATATATAATGATTTCTGAAGGATCACGTGACACTGAAGACTGTAGTAATGGCTGCTGAAAATTCAACTTTGCCATCACATGAATAAATTTAATTTTAAAGTGTATTAAAATAGAAAGCAGTTATTTTTAATTGTAGTACAACATTTCACAAAACTACTCTTTTTACTGTATTTTTGATCGAATAAATGCAGCCTTGGTGAGACTTCTTTCAAAAACATTTTAAAAATCTTACCGACCCCAAACTTTTGAACATTTGTGTGTATAAATATATAATTACATATATATATATTACAATTGCATTTGCACATTTCTATATATAATCAAATTCAATGATGGGAAAAAAGTCTAGCAGTTAATTGCCCTTTTCTATCAATATAACAAATGTTCTCAAGTCTAAGAATCCAAGCACCTTGAATTGACTTGTCCTATCCTAACTTCCTGTTTCAGTAGAAAATATGTGCTGGTCAACCTTTAAAACCCTATAAGAAGCATCATTGCAGGTCCGTGTTTAATTACTCCTGGCTCAATTCTTCATCACTGCTCACTGATCCTCTTAAATACCAGCACACTAAAGACGACTGGAGAGAGATATGAGTGTAAGTATCCTTTGGTGACCCTAGAAAAAAGAGAGAAAGCATGTGTATGCATGCATGTATGCTCTCATCTTAGCACGGTCAATTATCTGCAAATCTTTATTGAAACGCATCCTCAGAGAGGGCAGAACTCTGAGACTACAGTCATATAGTGCTTGACATGCCGCTTTATGGTTTTGGTTCCATGCCAGCGAGTGTTTTAAATGTGCGTCTGTAGATATGGCTAAGTAAATGTGTGTTCTCACCCCTGTGGTCATGTGACACCTTCAAGGGTATCTCTGGGGTTCCGACTTTGCAGTCTGCTGCTGAGGTCAGCAAAGCGCTGCACAGCTTTAATGGACATCAGCGTACTTTAGCATGATTGGATAACCAGAACAGCCCCAGGGATTTTTTTTTTTTTTGTCATTTGTTGTATGTCAGTTAACTTGTTGGATGACTGGTTTGCCCATTTGCAGAGGTTTACTCTCACTGCAAGTGCAGTGAAGGAGTTTTACCGGACAAAAGCACAGTACAGTGTGAGGAAAGCTGCTATCTGTAGTTTGTAGCTACAAGGAAAAAAATGCGCACAAAATGTACCTTTAGAGATAAAACAGCTTGTCAACAGCTTGTGTACTTTTAACAGTGTACACATTGTTTTCACCCTGCAGAATAGAAATATGCAAACATTTTATAATTTAATTTAAAATGTTGCAAGGTAGAAGGACACCACTTGCCAGAAGTAAAAAAAGACCCAAATTTACAGTAAATACATCAAATAAAATGATGAATTGCAGTATTTAAGAAAATGTGTTGCTATTAAATTGAGGACTTCCATAGAGACTGAAATTGGTCAGTAAGAAAAAAAAAAGGTTCACTCAGATTAATTTCAGTCCTTACACATAAGTAAAATGCTGTAAAATTAATCCGATTTCCCTACACGAGACACTATTGCTCCAGTTCCACTAGATGTAGAGCTGCAGGCACAGAATAAAAATGTGTAGTTTTATCATACTACATCATTACTTTTTTAGAAAAACCTGTATATGCTACAAGCTAATCAGCCAAACTACTATTTCTGGACTACTTAAAAATGTGAGTTAGTAATGACTAATTTTAGTTGCTTGCTCCAAGCCATTCTGCGTTTCTAAATTCATCTGCTTTGTTGTATATAGCAGTTTACTGACATGCTTAGTTGTCTCTTTGTGAGGTTTTAGGTCATGTTTTATAAGGACAAAATGTCAACAGTCTCCTCCTGTTACTGTTGCTTGTCGTCACGGTGTGAGAATAAATGTGCGTCATATTATCTTCCACCAGGGAGATGTTTAATTGCTTACAGCCAATGACTTTTAACTCCTCTACACACAGAAAATGTGCAGGGATAGGGAACAATCAAACACTGTCCTAAAGATCATTCTTGTCAGGTCAGTGAGGTGAATTTATCTTTAAAACCAACAAGTGTTTCATCTCCTTGTAGCTGCCCTCTGTGTTGCCTGATGCTAATATATTGCAATAATTGCATGCAGGATAATTTCTCTAATTAATGCATCGATTAACAAATGAGAAGGAAAGGAGACGTTAACCTAAGAGGAACAATACAAACGGCGGAACTGATGCAAGATGCAGGATGCTAGTTGATTTGTACTTAAACAGGAAGCCATTGAAGTTGCTGTTCTTTTGAAGTTGCTTTGAATTGAGGCATAAATACGCTTTGTTCCAAAATCTAGTAAACTGCCCCCCTTCCGCAGGCAACATTTTAGACATCACATACACCCCCAACGAGATTCTGTACAGTATGCAGTAGAATCCAATGTCTGTACCTAGCAGTGGTAAACTTATTTGTATCTGTATCTGCATTCAGATAAAACAGAATGTGAGCGAAACTTAAACTGGAAGTTTGTGAAAACTACATGAAAAGCATTTTAAATATAATCATGATTCATTCATAATTTCCATATAGCAAATAAGCCTTGAATCGTTAGTTGTCTTCTTTTTAACTACAAAAAAAACACCTGTAAATATCTTCAAGCAGTAATACTAAATAATAAATGAACTACAAAAAAAGTTATTTAGTAGAGTATGTAGGCGTCATTTGCATGTGGTACATCTTTCTGCCACTGTTTTTCCAAAGTTGGTTTTGTTCCCACAATTTTGGGAAAGCCATTGAAAAAGTTTTTCTCAGCAGTTTTTCATTCTTCCTTAAATAATTCATGTCATGTAACACAAAATACATTTGTGCCAAACTCATTTGGAGGTCGAACAGTTGATTGGTCCGATTAAACCGATGCGATGACACAGTACTGTACAACTGTTGTCACACACAGGTGTGATGTGAATAAGCAGCCAAATGGCTGAAAACTGATCCTGAGGTAGTCCTGACATATTTTGATGCTATTTCTATGCTTCTAGTCACCCTTTCAGTATATCCCTTGAAATCAGCATGCAATGTGTCTAGTTGCCATGGCAGCTTCATGCACTTGCAGCTGCTCTGTTGCACTTTTGAATTATTTTAGGTTTCATCATCAGATTATTTTTTATAATTGTATTTTTTAAAGCTTTTGTTGTTCTTCCTTGTGAAAAAGAAAGAAGTCCACATTACAAAGTAGAAGTAGACATAGAAGTAGAAGAATGTATTTTAAACAAATATACTGAAGTGTAAACTGAATATAATGTTTTCAGACACTTCATTGCATGTTATTTACAATTAAATGTATTGTGGTCTATATTTATATTAAATTAAATTAGTGGAACTTAATATTGTTTTTGGCCCACATACAAGTATATATTTATATGTCATTACTTCTGTTGTATTTGAAATGTGTGTATTGCAGAACTGCAGAAACTGATATGCATTAATGATAAACTAAAATGTAATTTAAAGTAAAACTTGTATGTCATTATAAATACATTAAATATATTTGTAATTACACATTTGTAAGGATGAAGTTGCAACTTATTTTGAAATATGTTCAAATTAAATGTTAAAATCAAATGACTCACTACAGTTAAAATGATAATTATAATATGTATTTTACATGTGCTTTAGTATGTTAGTGAACGAATCAAAGTAAGTGTACTTCTTTAAAGCATAAATAGAAAGTGACAGAAGTGTGTAAGAGTTCTAAGAGTTAAGTATACTTAAGTGGCCTTTTATTTCTTTAATGTTATATTATCTGCAAGTAAGTTTTTTTTTATTATTATTTTATTTTTACACTTTTAAGATTTAAAGTACACTACACTACACTACACAACAACACATTCGGTACAATGTGCACATTTCTTTTTAACAAGGGCTATTCGTTTCTTATCGCACGGTAAACAAACCTTCACCAATACTAGGGCTGAATGAAACAGAGAAGCCTATTGTGTATCTCTCTTGGAAACATCAAAAGAGACATACCAAATAACACAAAATGTGTTTAATGCGTTATCTTACTCTTGACAAGTTTTGATTTCTGAGAAACGCACACTATACAGAAACTGAAATGTGACTGTTTGATGTGTGCTATTTTCCTACATAATTCAAATTCAAACCCGCTCCTACACACCTGCCTGCTATTTTCGAGTAATCCTGAACACCTTTATTAGATGGTCCAGGTGTGTTTAATTAGGGTTGGTGCTCTGCAGGATGATAGCCCTCCAGGAACATTGTTGGCTACCCCTATATTACAGTATTGAGTTGCTGAACTTATTAGTATGCTAACGTCAAACTCTGTTACTTGAGTCTCTTTGGCACTTGTGAGTACCACAATTTACACAGTGTTCTTGAGGGATTTTTAAAAGAGTGGCTGCTCATAAAGAGCGAAGAGTGACTTATGAAGTTCTATTTAGGTTGTGATGCTACTTTAGAAGGCAATCAACACTCGTATAAAAAATATAGGTCCTTTAATGGCATCTATGGTTACATGAATAACTTTTAACACCCATGTCCCATTGAACGAAAGGCTCTTTGTAGCTGAAAATGAAATGTTCTTTAGATTTTTAAAATATTCTTCACACTGAGAAGTTCTTTTAATAACACTGAAAGTTTCTTTGGGGAACCAAAAATGTTTCTTCTATGGCAAAGGTGTGAAAATGTCTCGGTTATGTATGTAACCCTCGTTCCCTGAAGGAGGAAATGGAGACATCACGTGACGTCGAACGTGACCGACTGAAAGGGTACACCATTTTAGATCCAGATATATTTAAAAAAAGTGTTTTTGTTTCAAAATGTTTTCTGCCCACACTGGCGTTTTTAAGAGTTTTCCAGAAGTTACTGATTCTTGGTACACACTGTGTACTAAATGATTCCTCTGATCCTAGGCCAAATCTGTAGTCTTTGATCACTAGTTTGATATATTCACCAACAGATGATTAATGACCATTGCAATCAAATTTTACCTCCAATAAAATTCTGCCAATGTCAGAAGTTGTAAGGCGCAGTCCTGAAGTGTGGCTTCTCCTACAATGAGCATCAAATCAAGAACCATTAGGAGCACATAACCTGGGGCCTGTACCATGATGGTGGCTGAACAAACTCAGGGTTACAGGATTAGTTTTGAGTTGACAAAACCAAACCAGTTCAACTTTGTTGGTACCATGAAGCTCATCATCAACTTTCTCTCTCAACTCAGGCTTGATCCTGAGTTAATGGAGCACATGCACATGAAAGAGTGACATCAGTAATGAACAACCAATCAGATGCCTTGAAACTGTGATTCACTTCTTGAGAGAAAGTCAGTGCGATTCACTACCAAAAAATCTAAGCTCATATGTAGTCATGTTTAAAGCTATTGATTCTAAAACGTATTTATATTGCATATTATCTATATGTTTATATTCATTTAAAATAAAAGCTTAATAATTACTATTAAACTAAGCTAGCTAATGGATTAAGGGTATAATACTTATATAAATCATATCAAATAATTATAAAAAATAATCATCTCTAAATTCAGACAATTTTATCTTTAAAAATGTTTTACTGTGTAGCGTCCTTTAATTTGAAGTAAGATAAACTGGGGGAGTGGCTTTATTGCGTCTGACATGTGTCACTTTGCTTGAAGCTGATTGGTCAAATTTAATTTTGAGATCTCTAAACCAGAACATAACCTGCCTCAGAGCAGGTTAGCTGTGGAGTGTAAGTTACTAAGGCAATGAATGCCGCTAAATGCCAAGCCACTTTCATGGTACCTAAAACCCAGGATTGGTGCAAACTAAACTGAAACTTACCTGGCTAGCCAGCTAATCTGGCTTCATGGTATAGGCCCCTGATGACACAGTTAGTGCAACAACAGCAAACCATCACTTGCTCCACACACATTCTTTTTTTCTCTCGCCATTTTGCTTTTAAAGAAAAGCCATGATCAAAATCAACAATTGTTGCTTTTGGTTTGGTTGGTAGCCTCCTTTTCAGTTCTGCATGTGAATGTGGCACCCTCAACAAAGATATCATGGACAAGTCTTCTTGTGTTTGTTCGTTTTTTAATGGCTTTTGACTCTTGTGCAGTCTAACAGAGATCGCACAATGTGACATGGCTTATAACTGGAATCATGTCCATACAGTCTGACAAGCAACAATTGTAAAGAACTACTGGTTTTCTCCCAATAAGTTAATATACAGCCTATTAAAATAATGCTGTAAATAAGAATCTGAAAAGAAAGAAGCTTCAAATAAATATTTTAAAATGCGTGAATAAATCCAATCACCCCTATAGATTTAAGATTCACTTTCCATAATCCATGACCGACAGAGGATCATCTTGGCGGCAGGGATTTAAAACTTTAACAAGACTCAAATTGACACAGACAGAGTGAAAGACTGGATTTTTCGATCAGGTAGGGTACAAGTGATTTCAAAATATTTCAGCCAGTTTATATATATCGTGTATATATTATTTATCTCGTATAAGATGCATTTGGTTGAGTTGTGATGCAGTAAAGCGCTTCATTGTAGTACTACGGTGATTATCTCTTCAGCACACAGCGCGAACAGGACAAACAACAATGCAGAATATTAATAACTATGACTGGGACTGTCGTATACATAACAATTTTAATGAGAACACTATTATAATGAAACACTGTGAATTTTTAGAGTTTAGTTGCTGTGTTTCTGCGCGTTGTTGCGTGAAGAACGCGTCCACAAAAGGAGTTTATTCAGAGCCGTGCAGACACGTTCATGTGCATTTGGAGCATTTTGTGCAGATAGCCTGTAAGTTGTTATATTAACGTTATGTTGTATAAATAACGACGCATATTCTATATGAGATAAATGATTAGTTAAATCCCATTGATTAAAAACCTGCTATCAAATGCTTCATCCTACTGGTCATCTTCAGCGTGCACAGCTCAAAACAGAAATGCAGAACATTAATAAATACTGTCATATACATAACATTATAATAAAAAACGGTGAATTTTTAGAGTTTAGTTGCCGTGTTTCTGCACGTTGTTAAGTGAAGAACATGTCCACAAAAGAAGTTCATTCAGAGCCGCACAGACACGTTCGTGCATTCGGAGCATTTTGTGCAGATAGCCAACAAGTCGTAATATTAACATTATGTTGTACAAAATAATGAAGCGTATTCAATATGAGATACATGATGAGTTAAATCCCATTGATTAAAAACTTACTGCTTTATTGTACTGGCCTTCTTCAGCACGCGCAGCTCAAAACAGAAATGCAGAACATTAATAACTACTGTCATATACATAACTAGGGATGCACCGATACCACTTTTTCCAGTACTCGCCCGATACAGATACTTTTATTTTTGGTACCAATACCGATATTTTTATTGCATTTGTAATTTTTTTAAATATTGGGTACAGAAACCAAAAGGGTATGTATAATGTTAGTTGGTTAACTTCATTTATCAAATAGATACAGTCAAACCAAAATTTATTCAGTCACCTTCAACATTTCTCACATTATCACAGTTTATTCGCTATAGTTTAGAAAATGGTAATATAATATGACAAGAACTCAGAGTTAAACTGTGTCAGAACAAATTAATCTTGATAATGTTAGATCATTTTGATAGAAAGGTATGTAATAGATTACAATCAACCAAAAATTATTCAGACAGCTGTTAGTATGACAGTATTTACACAACTATGAATACTTTGTCGGGCAACCCTTGGCCTTAATGACAGCCTGTAGTGTCCTGGGCATGCTGTCACCCAGCTTCATGCAAACCTCAACTTCAATTTTTTTTCCCAGACTTGGTCTGAATAATTTTTGGACCCAAATTTGTATCAATTTTACTGGTAGTCCACTGTATGAAGAACTTTTGGGTATGATTGATCACAGTATACTTTATTTTGCTATCCTCACTTTCATTAATGAACTATAGTGTCCTGCACCCACTAGTAAAAAAAAATTCAAAAATTATATCTGGTCTCTGAATCATTTTGGGTTTGACTGTATATCCTTTGGTTATTTTCACACTTAATTATGCCCATTAAAATGTATTTTACAAGTTTTTGTTACTTTCACTGTTCATTTGTTTGCTCTATGGTACATCATCTTTAATTTAATAGCATTAGAGCTGCTCCATTGCAGCAGCTTAGTACTGTAATCATGCGCTTTGCTGTAATAATGTAGGGAACCACTAGTTATGAATCTCCTAACTGTGATATTTGCAGAAATAAAAGTTGCGTTATTTCATCTGAAACGTGCTGCGATTTATATTCCAAAGCCACTCATATAATGCAGAAACACTCGTGCAGGTATTTGTACTGATGCAGAATTGTACAGCCTAGCGCATTTCACACAGGCTGCTAGATTCACTTTCGCCAGAAAGTCGTGTATGCCTAAGGTTGAAAATAAAACTATTGTAAAAAATGTTGTCAATTCTCAGGGTTTTGCTGACATATGGGGCCCTATCATACACCCGGTGCAATGCGGCACCAGGTGCGACGCAAGTGTTTTTTGGCGCATTGCTGGCACGTTGCTATTTTGAGGCAACTGAAATAGACTGCGCCATTGACCAACAATAGCACAGTAGTTTTTTTGTTATTTAAAGAGGACATTAGTATAGGCGGTCCACAGTGTGCCTGCACTCTGCTTATTACACACACAGGGACACACAGCAGCACACAAACATGCCAAATATAACAAATTTAAGGATTGCTATGTAAAATATTATTATTGTGTAGGCTACATGTCATAATGGATAGTCATTGCATGTATCAGAATTAGGCTACCTATTTGCTCGTGCAAGAGCAGCTCCGTTTCATCTCTGGAGACGCGTTCTGTCTTTGCGCTTGCAAATTTCGCCGTGTAAATAGCAATCCGCCATGGCACGAGCGCAAATGGCACTTAAAGGGAATGGAAGATGAGACTCTGATTGGTTTATTGCACGTTATGCCCAAAACACACCCATTACTCATTAAGAGAATAGGGATAATCCTTTTAGACCATGCGCTGGGAGTGCAGACCGTTTTTCCCCGTCGTTAAAATATCAAAAGTGGATTTGGACACACCCTAAGTGCACCTGTGCCGTGCGCTTTAGACCATGCGCTTAGATCATCAAAATAGGGCCCTTAATGTTAACTATCTTTTAATAAAAACACAAAACATTATTTACCCCGTTTGTATCAGTGTGTTAACGTAATTATGACTGTCGAATGTCTGACTTGACTCTTGGTAATGTATTTTGCCCCGCCCCCAAAACATATGATGTGACTATCAGTCGAATATCGGCAAGATTCGAAAATTCCGATTCGACTATTAAAATCCTTGGTTGGGGTATATACAGTATATTTTTTTACTAAAAATGTACTCATAATAATGTGGACGTTGCCTCAGTGAGATTTGAATCAGAGCTAATACTGCTGCCAGCGTGGTACATTCAAATTGGGTTTCAGAGAAATCCATGTGCAGACAACCAAAATGCTTATTGTCACCACTCCACTGTGTACTGTTTTTTCATACCATAAAAACTATTTGTAAACCGCTTTCCAGTGCCACTCCCTTTGAAGGGTCCTAGTAGCGAGCAGGTCAAGGGGTGGGCAAAAGGTTTAGAAGAGAACGGGGTGAACAGCTGGTGGTGACAGCTCTACTGTGCTATTATGAACAATCTGTGTGTCTTGCTTTCTTAGCCCCCAGCTGTTTTGTTTGCTTATGAAATGTGGATATGACCCAGCAAGTTATGCTTCTTTACAACAGCGGTCTCTGTGCGACAGTGGTCAGCAGTGTAAACAACAACTTTAATGCTCCCTGATATCCCATCAACATCACATTCATCAGCATACAAATATGTGGTGCACGGAGAGATGGACAGAGTACTGCGATAATAGGGAAGGGGGCATGTAAAAGTGGATGGAATAGATAAGAGGGCGTGTGGGGGATTTCCGCATATTAATCATGTGTTTTGCCTGCCCCGCCATGATTTATTCATGACAGCTGTTCCTCCTTTAGTGCCTACGGAGAATGTGAGGGTACTATAGAGGACATTATATATACTGCAGTGAAATGCAACATTCTGAAGTGAAATAGTTTCCACTGAAGCACAAACTCTCCAGCCTCCAGACCCAAGGGGAGACATTAGCAATCACCAGAACTGCATTTATCTACTGTTGACATTCATCCACTGCTTCAGTTTAGGGATCTTTCTGCCTCAAGACGCCAGTTGACAGTGTTTTTCTGTAGTTACCATAAAAGGGCTGAAGTATCATAGTAGGAATCTGAATACCAGGTGAATGTGATTTTGCTATGAGACAATTTACTGGATCAATGTTTTTTTGATGTTCATGAAAAAAAAATAAAAAGTCAAACAAACAAATTCATGCCATTAAAGATGTAGATGAGTTTTCATCTTCTTTGGAACAGATTTGGAAAAATGTAGCATTGAATCACTTGCTCACCAATAGATTATCTGCAGTGAATGGGTG
Source organism: Sinocyclocheilus grahami (assembly GCF_001515645.1). NCBI lineage: Eukaryota > Metazoa > Chordata > Actinopteri > Cypriniformes > Cyprinidae > Sinocyclocheilus > Sinocyclocheilus grahami. The sequence continues at coordinate 944,758 of NW_015505422.1, forward strand.
CTGTCAGAACGAGAGTCCAAACAGCTGATAAAAGCACAACTTCAATCCATCAATTAATGACAACAAACAAATCAAATTCACCATTTTAAACTCTTGCTTCAGGTTAAAATAGTCCTCTATCCAAAATATTTCTTTTTCCATGAAAAATAAAGTTGTCTCATCTGAATTGAACACTGTTTACAAGTGAAAATAGTCCAAAAGAGTTCTAAACAAATGGATGTTGATGTCAGAGGACAACATGGCATGGACTTTTTCACCAGAGGAAATGCATTTATGGATTATGGACTTGTGTTTTGGCCAGAATATAAAAAAAATATATATTTTTATAATGCCTTGATGGATTTGTTTCTTACAAACACACAGCTTTTCACTTTCACAAGCCGTTAAGTGACGGATTTTTATTCTTTTCTCTTAAATCAAACCATTAAACTCAGAGGGGAGTTATGTTGTTCAAGCCCCAAGCAATAACCCTACTAAACTACTTAAACTAAAAATGAAATGCTAACTTAACTACTACTGCTACTACTACAAACAAACAAAATAAATAAATAAAAGTAGCTTATAGCCTTGCAAACCGAAAAATAAATAAATAAATAAATACATAAATAAATAAATAACCCCTTCATTGCACTTGCAACAAGGGAGCACAAGCATAATACGTGACAAACAAATGTACGAACAAACAAACAAACAAATGAACGAGTGAATTAATCTGTAGCACCTATTTGTGCTCTGAATTTGAGTTTCACACAAATAAATCAACATATGTTCATCTCAGTTTAAATCAATAGTCATAATTTTAATTTTAATTAAACATAATACAATAAAGTTACTAATTTAATTAAGTAGTCTCAAAGTGATTTTATATCACTGACATGATTATTATTTAAGCACATTACTCAACTATTATTTTCTGTAAGATAGCAAGCACAAATGAGAAAATATAAAATGTACCTTTTTACTATATTTAAAAACACAATGAAAATACAAAGAAGAGGAGACCAGTCAGGGCACTGAAATTTGCACAGTAATTTCTCACTGATCAAAGCAACATACTTTGTTCTCTTATATAATACCATGTGTTACCCGTAGTATCTTTTTTTAAATATGTTTTTTTTCTGATGGTATATATCCAGACAATTATGGTACATTGTTTTATCTGTGTCAGTTCACAGAGGGGTCAACAGTGATGGAAGCTAAGGTGGGCTTCCTACTCACAAGCCAGCACTTAACTGTCAAGTCTTGCTTTGGAGGATGGAGCCCAATTCCATCTGGCACCAACAAATGAAAAAGTCATGCTTCAGGTTTCGTGAACTACAAGCAACTCCCACAAGATGACTGCTGGGATTAAGCTCTGCATAAGCAACAGTGCTATTATTTTTATTTATTTATTTTTGTCTGCCCAATATTCCCACAAATCAATTGGTTTTGACTCTTTTGAATGACCCCTGACTTGGTGGGACAGCTTTATGGACGTCGCTTTAAACTCCCTTTTTCCCTTTACATCCATCGCGCTGGCATTTCTCATGCATTTGGACAGATGACTTTGAATGGGTTGTGACTCTGTCAGGAGGGGGCTTATCCCCAGTTCCCTGAGTGGTGACCTCATTTCAGTCTACAGCGACTGTGTGGCAGTCTGAAATGAGCTGAAATGAAATAGAGAGCAAGTTAAAAAATATTGTATTTCTACCAGTGATGTTCTTACCAATGCCAGTGAAATACCAATTTTAATGTTGCTCAACGAACTCCATACATAAAAGCTTCAAACCACTTATATCATGTAGGATCACAGGGATGCTGGAGCCCAGTGTCTCAGGCCACTGGCATGGGTCACCCTGGATGGATGGGCAATGCGTCACAGGGCTCATACACAGATTCACATCTACAGACAATTTATTGTGTCCAATTCACCTACGATGAAGATGTTTTGGATTGTGGGGATAAGTAGATCCGACATGGGAAAAGCACATGCAAACTCCACACTGAAAGGCCTCTTGTGGACTTTCTTGATGTAAGGCAACCATACCTCCCTTAAACAACTTTGATATCCCCCAGATATCTGTAGGAGTATAAAATATTCAATTAATCGATTGATCATTAATCAATCAATCAATCAGTCAAATCTTCTTCTAAATCTTCATCCTGATATTTCTAATGCAGCCATATTATATTTAATAATCATAAATGCACTGGGCTGCGTTTCCCAAAAGAATCATAAGCCTAAGTTGATCGTAGCTCCATTGGTTTCAATGGGTCTACGATGTACTTAAGCTTATGATGCTTTGGGGAAACGTAGCCCAGGTTCGTAGTGCAAATAGTTTTACAGTTTTCTGCACAAATTTTTTCACTTTCTTCTTCTAGTTTATTTAGTTATTTACTTATAGCTCACAAATGCACATGAAGTAGCTATATTTTGTGTTGAAAAATACAATTGCAAATTGTACAATGTACAAGTGATGTTTTATTAACAAGTTTCGGGAGGAGCACGCGCAGATAATTAACACGGCCAGTTCATCATCAGTAATTACACCATCTATCTAATCAGCAAAAGAGAGAACCTCTATAAATAATCAAAGCAGCCTTACCTCCATTATCTCTAGTCTTTCAGCATTGGCACACCCAATCGCCGCAAACATGTCAAAGATCGAACTTTTTCCAGACGACAACGCGTTCGAAACCATGGGTCCTCCAGCTTCTCCAGGCACCGTTCAGCGCACCAGCGCTCCGCAGGACACCATAATTGAGCCCGCAGCTGCAACACGGGGCTGCCGGCCTTCTCGCGCCACCGTCGCTCATACCTCCAGACACCGAGGCACGCCATCACCTTCGCCTTCCAGGCATCAGCCACCTTCTCCAGCGTCCTCCTATGCTTCAGCCCTTTCCTCCGCCCCAGCTGCGGAGAAATGGACCGTGACCGGACTATGCCAGGCGCTCATTAGCTCCGGCGTCAATGTCCCATGACGGTCGGTCAAGGCGGATCTCCTCGCCCTCTATACTTCCCTCCAAACAGGGGCGCCTCCAAGCTCTACTCCTCCATCCAAGGCCGCGAATAAAGCGAGCCAGGGCCGCAGCATTCCGTACTCCCGGCCCGAGCTAACCACCACTCCTTCGAAGATGGGCTTCCGGCCGTTAGGCCGCAGCAGAAAGCCTTCAGCAAGCCTGGGCCGCGCCCCGGATGCCGCCAGCCCCAGACCCCCTCCTCCATCCACTGAGCAACAGCTCGCATTTCATCTTAGCGAAGTACCAACTCCAGTCTCCACAAGCCGCCACGTCAGCGTGAGCACGCCTCCGCTAGCGGCTCAGATCTGCCCGCAACCCTCGCCTCACACCTCCCCGTACCCTCTTCCCTACCCATGGCCCGCAGCCCCACCGTCCATCTCCAGCACGAGCGTGCCTCCGCTAATGGCGCAGGCCCCGACACCCGCCATTCCCCCTCTCCTTTTTCCTCCTTTTTCTTCCGCTCCCGAAACTGTCCCTAGCGCGAGCATGCCTCCGCTAATGACGCAGGCCCCGATGCCCATCATTCGCCCTCTCTTTCCCCCTTCCTATTCCGTCCCCGGAATTGCCCCAAGCGTGAGCGTGCCTCCGAAAGCGGTTCCGGCGACTACCTTTCCACTTCCCCTCGCTCGCTCTTCCTTCTCACTTTCTTCCGCCACACCCCTACCCATTCCTCCGAATGCCCTCGCCTTGAAACCACCCCCCGTGGCCAGCAACATCAGGACACAGATCTTGGCAGGTGCGGATGTAGATCTTTTTTCCCTTTTGTCACCAATTTCACCCTCATCTACAGATCGCCAAATCGACTGCGGAGGATTTTCTGTCACTTTAAAAAACACAGCTCACAACCCATCACGTATTTTATAATTTGCTGAATTCAGGATCGCTTTCACCCGTTACATAGAAGTCATCTGCACTGTTTTTCCTCACAGGAGACGCAAGCTCGTTGATTATCTCGCAAAAGTCGCCGAACTCGCGTTATCATATGGCGGCTCTCACTTTTACACTTACCACAAATTATTTTCAGCTAAATGCGCCATCCGAGTGGCCCAGTGGAACCCATGTCCTTACTGGAGGGCCTTGGACACCGAACTCCATAACAGTCTTTTTAGGATGCCGCAACATACAGTGGGTACGGAAAGTATTCAGACCCCCTTAAATTTCCCACCCAGCAAAAACTCGTTGAAAAGATGTCGAAAAGACGTAAATGCCAGACGTCTAAACAACGTTAAAATTTGGTTGAAAAGTGAAAGGTGAAAAGACGTCTTTTTCAGGTC
>NW_015505422.1:949682-955915 GCF_001515645.1 Sinocyclocheilus grahami
AATACTGGCAGATGCTCAAGGCAGCGCTGCCGTTTCATGCATGTTTGCAATTTTTGTGGCGGCGCTCACTCCCGCTTGATATGTCCAGTGCAAAAAGCTGCAAATAAAAATGTTAAACAATACTTATCAACTCTTGTAAATGTTTCTCGTTTGTCTTCAGAATTGCTTCATCACTCTGACCCCTTTTTTACGAATTATCTACTATCGGGTCTCTCTCATGGCTTTCACCCCGGTGTCGAAAAACTCCCCTCCCTAAGCCTCATCTGCACCAATCTCCAGTCCGCTCTCGCTGAACCCGAAACAGTCGATCCTAATAAAAAAAGAAACAGACGCAAACTTCATGATCGGCCCCTTTTCTGTCCCTCCCTTTAATGTTTTCCGTGTTAGCCCCATTGGTGTAGCTACCAGGAAATTCTCAGGTAAAAAACGCCTCATAATCGATCTCTCATCCCCGCATAATTCCCCATTCCCAAGCGTTAACAGCCTCATTCCGCTCAAAGAATTTTCTCTCCACTACCATGATATTGACCAAGTCATTACCCTGATCAAAAACGCGGGTCACGGCGCTTGGCTGGCCAAAATCGACATCACCTCTGCCTTTAAAGTGATGCCTATTCACCTGGATTTTTGGCATTTATTTGGCATCTGCTGGCATAATAAATTTTACTTTTCCGTCCGCCTCACTTTCGACTGCAGAAGTAGCCCAAAAATTTTCGACATGTTGTCAGAGGCAATCTGCTGGATCCTCTCCAACAATTACGCAATACCCTACCTGATCCATCTTTTAGACGATTTCTTAATCATCTCGCCTCCCGAATCCATTCCAGCCGCGCATCTTTTGACAACCCAAAAGGTTTTCGCAGAGCTCGGGATTCCTCTCGCCCAAGACAAAACTGTGGGCCCGAGCACCTCCATCGAATTTTTGGGTATCAACTTAGATTCTCAAAAATGCCAGGCTTCTCTGCCAAAGGAAAAAATCGATAGGACGATCTTGGTCGCTACCACCCTCTTAGACAACCCAAGCTGCTCCAAACGCGAGCTGCTATCCATCCTCGGTCATCTAAATTTCGCGATGCGCATCATCCCGCAGGGCCGCCCTTTCATCTCACATCTCCTCTCTCTCGCGTCCTCCGCCCACGCACTAGAGGATTGAGTATCACTAACTGACTCGTGCTGCAATGAGCTCAGCTTATGGATATCCTTTCTTAAACAATGGAACGACCTATCTTTCTTTTATAACAACTTTATTTCTTCTCCCGTCTACATTCAGTTATTTACTGACGCCGCCCCCTCTGTCGGTTTCGGAGGTTTTTACCAAGGCCGCTGGTTTGCATCCACGTGGCCCCCCAGCTGTTAGACTTACCACAAGAGCTAAAATCCTCAGCTCTATTCGAGCTATATCCCATAGTTGTCGCAGCCCTTCTGTGGGCTAAGGAGTGGTCCGCCACCAGCATCATTATCCACTGCGACAACGAGGCTACTGTGCACTGCATCAATAAAGGCCTTACCATTCACCCACCCTAATGCCTTTGTTAAGACGCCTGATTTGGATCTCGGCTTGCGACCAATTCATTGTTACTGCAAAACATATTTCTGGTTCAAAAAACCAAATAGCTGACTCTCTCTCGCTTTGCCTTCCAGAAATTCAGAGCATTGGCACCAGAGGCGGATCCAGTCCCACCCCAGTACCTCCCTTTTCAGAACTGATATTCCCATAAATCATCCACTGAGACCTCTCTTCGAAGCTTCCTTCAATTCTATTCTTCAAGCCGTCTCCCCCAGGACCCTACAATCTTACCTAACAGCTTGGAAGTGCTTTAAAGCATTTCACTCTGCCTACAACCTGCCATTTCCCGACTTTTCCTTGCTCGCCATCACCTCATTCATCTCTCACCTCAACATCAACAAAATCAGACCAGACCAAGAAAGGCCATTTCATTTTTATTTTCAACCTACAATCACCCATACTACCATACCAAGCCCTCCTAGCCTTTGTCCTGCTCAGGAAATCACAGTCCAAACTCCCATCTGACCCCCTTTTTACAGACGACTCCAACTGCCCCGTCACTCGTTTCTGGTTTCAAAAGCACCTTAAATCCATTCTATTCCTATCCGGTACCCCAGCTGATAATTTTTCCAGCCATTCATTCCGAATTGGCACAGCAACCACAGCGGCCCAAAAAGGCCTCTCCCATCAGCAGATAAAAGCACTTGGTTGCTGGTCGTCAGAAGCTTTCAAGAGCTACATTCGATCGGACCGCTCCCACATCAAGGAAGCCCACCGAACCCTCATCGGCCAACCCCTTTGACGTCAGTATAGCCCTGGTCACTCAAACTTCATGCCCACCATAGTTGACCCACTTTTTTCTTCACCTAATCCATCTATAGCGACCCATCCCCACACCAGCCATCCCGGCAGCACCCACTCCCACAGGAGCTTTACCTAAATTCCCACACTGCCACAGCAGTACCCTCTCCCGGAGGAGCTTTTCCATATTTCCCCACTGCCACAGCAGTTCCCGCTCCCGCTCCCATTCTAATTGAATCTTTGGGGGAGCGCTCTGGGTCCGGGCTTAGACCCGAGCTCGGACCCCTCTCCCCGGACGGGGGGGAATACCCCGGGCTCGAGAGTAATGACCGAGCTCGGAGTCCTATCCCCGGACAGCACGCCAAATACGCATAACCTTTACTCCGTTCATTATATGTAAGTGTGAACTCGTGAAGTGATGTTTTATTAACAAGTTTCGGGAGGAGCACGCGCAGATAATTAACACGGCCAGTTCATCATCAGTAATTACACCATCTATCCAATCAGCACAAGAGAGAACCTCTGTAAATAATCAAAGCAACCTTACCTCCATTATCTCTAGTCTTTCAGCATCCCTCCACCACCCCGACTCCTCACCTTCAGCCCGTTCCTACCCCAGCACAGGGAGGAACACTCAGGGGAGCGCTCTGGGTCCAGGCTTAGACCCGAGCTCGGACCCCTCTCCCCGGACGGGGGGAGTACCCCGGGCTCGAGAGTAATGACCGAGCTCGGAGCCCTCTCCCCAGACAGCACGCCAAATACGCATAACCTTTACTCTGTTCATTATATGTAAGTGTGAACTCGTGAAATACATTTAGCAAAATGTCATCCCAAATATACATTGCATATACTGTATGAAGCGGAAGTGTATTATGATTTCGAAACCATCCTGCTATAAGTGACATTTGTATGCTTTGTTAAGCCTTGGAAAAATAATTGTTTTCAAGGGTACTTGTAAAAGTTTGCTAAAGATTGTTAATAAATGTAGGCTATATGCCAAGTGGAAATGAAGTGCAAGACATAAGATGAGGGATTGTGAAACTGTTTATTAATGAAAACCTTGATAATTGAAAATCAGCAACAATTCATCTTGAAAATAAAGCATGATCAAATAATTATTGTCAGTGAAGTAAAATAGTTGAGATCAGCATGTTAGAGAAGCAGGATCCGACAGGCGTGAAACTTCACATCAATCATGGCTCTGAACTCTTTTCACCTGTCAACAGCTCCCACCGCTCATTAGTATCAATTAACTGAAAAGCTTATGAATGAGGGGTGGGGGCATGAAGGCTGTTGGGAGGATTTCTGGGTGGTTGCTCAATCACTCTCACTGGTTTCCCATAATGTTCTGTCAATTTCCTCTTGTCTTCCTCTGCCCTGTCTTCATTCACTTATTCCATTGCTGCCTTTCTATTTATTTATTTAGTGGTCAAAGTTTGGAATAATTGTATTTATTTAAGTTACCTATTGGAGGCCGCATACCAAAGCAGTCACAAGGGTTTCCCCACTTATCAAGTACAATTTGCAACAACAAGAATTGTCTGTAATTTATACCCCGATGTCTCAGAGTAATATATGCAACATACACTTTGTCAATGTTGAATTTATCTTTATTCAAATTAAGAATCCTTTGTAAGCATCACAGAACACACTGGAGGCATTGAAGCCACATTAAGCCTGTAAAATCTGGCAAAAGTAGATGGGGTCTTCCATGTTGCTGCATCACAGATGTCAGATAGCTGCACACCACACAGAGGTGGCAATTCTGCACACACCGAATCAAAATAAATGCAAACGTTGCAAGTATAAGAGACCTATTTCAAAAACATTACCAAAAAAAGAAAAACTTAATTATTCTAAACGTTTGACAACCAGTGTAGATTTTCACATTTGGTGGGAAATGCTTGTGCAAACTTCACCGCATTTACTGTCTGTGCTTGCTTACTGCCCAAATTACAGAAGCCCACTCCACGCCTCTATGACATTTTGTACTTTGAAACTGTACATGACTTGGGTTTGTTTTTTGAGGTAGCTGTAGAACAGACGTTTGGATGAGGAATGAGCTTTGTGCTAAATGTAAACATTTAGAAACATTTGCAGCTGTGCAGCACAAGCCATAGAATCTAGCTTGCGTTTTCCTTTTTTGGACCGATGGTCACCTGGATCTGGGAGTATCACACAGTAAATGACAGCATGCAAATAAAGAGAACAAACATATTCATACCTGTAATATTGACAGAAACACAGCTGAGGAGGAAAAAAATAGGGCAGGAGTGGAGTAGATGCAAAGATATCAGTGAGAGAGAGTTGCTGGTTCTGTGGAAGATAAAAGACATACCAGAATGGTTTCCACCCTCTCTCTCTCTCTCTCTCTCTCTCTCCATATCCCATTTATCACCTCTTTGTGCCATTGCTCTGAGACGGGCTGTGTGTGAAGGAGTCAGGGGAGCTAATTGAATTCAAATCCCCTTTCTTGAAAAAGCCAAGTGGATCCTAAACCGAGGCTGGTGGTCAAAAGCTAATCGCATTAAATATAATAATAATTATTATAATAAAAAACCCTTCTCTTGACAGTTGATAATAGGTGTGTTCCTCAACAGGAACATGGCAGGTGTTTATCTGACATATCAATATGAGTCTAAGCATCTTTCATGACATGAGGCACTGGTTGAGCGGGTTACTGCCTTTTCCTTGTCCTCTGGAGTTTAGTTTCAGTGTGGCTTTGGTTGCTTTTTCTGCACACTGTATGAGATAAATGTTTTCTTTATGAAATGTTAGATGGGGCAGTGGCGGCTGGTGATTTTCACAAGTGGGGAAGCACAGATATAAAATCATGTAGCATGGCAAAATATATATTATTATTATTATTAGTTTTATTTCTGTTTGTATATGCAATGTTGCTCCTAAACGTGATAATGAAAAATCATTCGTAATTGAATAAAACTGTAAGTACAGTGCCTTGCGAAAGTATTCATACCCCTTAATTTTTTTACATTTTGTTATGTTGCTGCCTTATGATAAACTTCTTTAAATTACTTTTTTTCCACATCAATCTACACTCCATACATCATACTGACAAAGCAAAAACAGAATTGTCACAACTTCGTAAATTGAAAACTCAAAATTAAGTACATTGCATAAGTATTCATACCCTTAACTAAATATTTATCTGAAGCACCTTAACAGCCTCAAGTCTTTTTTTTTTTGTTTAATGCGACAAGCTTTGCTCATCAGCATTTTGCAATTATCTGCCATTCTTCACCTCACCTGTTCACCTCTCAAGCTCTGGGCAGATGCACATTTTCAGCTTTCTCCAGAAATATTTGATTGGATTCAATCCCAGGCTGTGGCTCTTGCTGTGTGCTTAGGGTCATTGTCCTGTTGGAAGGTGAACCTTCTGCCCAGTCTGAGGTTCTGAATGCTGTGGACTAGGTTTTCATTAAGGCTATCTCTATATTTTGCTGCACTGAGCGTTTCTTCCACTCTAACGAGTCCCTGAGTCCCTGCTGCTGAAAAACAGCCCCACAGCATGAGGCTGCTACCAGCACACTTTACTTTTGGGATGATACTCTGCAGGTGATGAGCACTACCTGGTTTCCCTCAAACATGATGCTTAGAATTGAGGTTCATCAGACCAGAGAATCTTGTTTCTCAGAGTCTGAGGGTCCTTTAGGTGCTTTTTTGTAAATTCCAAGTGTGTTTTCATGTGTCTTCACTGAAGAGAGGATTGAGTTTGGCCACACCGCCATAAAGACTGGTTTGGTGGAGTGTTGCAGCGATGTTTGTTCTTCTGTAGATTTCTCCTATCTCCACATATGATCATGGAGCTCAATTAGAGTGACCATCAGGTTCTTGGTCACCAGGCTAGACAAGGCCCTTCTCCATCAGTTGCTCAGTTTGGCCGGGAGGCCAGCTCTATAGAGTT
>NW_015505422.1:956285-969106 GCF_001515645.1 Sinocyclocheilus grahami
TTTTGACCTCAGGGCTTGGTTTTTGCTCTGATATGCATTATCAGCTGTTAGACCTTTTATGAAGACGTGTGTGCCTTTCCAAATCATACCCATTCAAATGAATTTGCCACAGGTTAACTTCACTTGAAGTGTAATAACAACTACAAGCAAAATTAATGCTCCTGAGCTAAATTTCAACTGTCCCAGATATGAATACTTATGCAATGGAATCATTTTAGTTCTTTATTTTTAATAAATTTGCAAAGATGTTAAAAACCAGTTTTTTTGCTTGACAATTATGGTGTATGGAGTGTAGATTGTTGTGGGAAAAAACTAATTTAAAGCAGTTTAACATAAGGCAGCAACAAAACAAAATGTGAAAAAATGAAGGGGTATGAATACATTCGCAAGGCACTGTAAGTGAAAGAGAGAACTGTTTCTTAACCTACTTAAGAACTCATTCAATCATCATAGAAAGAAACCCATGTTTCCCGTGTAGTCCTAAAGAAGTTGCCAATGGATAGGGGTTTCTCAAGGCTATAGGCTTGGTCCTTTCAAATTTTTATTTTTTTTTGCATCATTTGGTCTATTTCTACTTATTACCATGTTGATTTTTTTAATTCAGGTTAATTAATAAAGTGAAATAAATGTATAAAATAAAGTGACTCAATCTGTGAAATTCCAAGCTTTTTAACAGTATATATTTTAACACGTTACAGTTTAATACATTACAGTTCATCAGGATCATAGTTAGATTATATTATAATTAGATTGTAATTATAAATACAAATGCGCAAAAAAACAAAAAAGTTTTATAGAAATGGTTTTGAGTACACAGAGAAAGGCCAGTTTCAGAGTTTAAACTTATTTAGACAAACTGTTTTTTTTCATTAAGTATAGTTACTGAAGAACAAAATGTAGAGATTAGCCTCAGCAGTATGCTTTATACATGCTGTATTGTCATATTGCTTTAGCTCGTACCCACAAGGACTATTCCAGTGGGATTTGAGGTTAATGTTTTCACACACAGTTATTTATTTTGTATTTATTTATTTATTTTAGTTTTCCTCAAGAGTTGGTAAATATCCAGAGGACTAAAGATTGGCCTTTACCTTAATCAACACTATTTCATAAATTAAGGTTAATAACTGATAAATCAATACAGAGGATTAGAATATCCTGTATATTTACTTTACTTTATTTATATATACATTTTTGATATGAAATGTCCACTTTTCACTATTCAATCAAGTCATATTAGAGAAGTTAAATGGGTGGTGAATATCATTCACACCCACCTTCTAACTGGAACATGAATTGAGTTTTGCAGTGACCAAAATGAAAAGTTTTACATTGCCAGGGAAAGTTGTTTCAGTTATACGAATCATGCACAAAGGATTGGCAGCTGAAAGACTCCTGTGCTTTGGCTGATCAAGAAATCTGTGACATTGTGTGAAAAAAAGTGCCTTTGGTCACATGATGCTGTAGTAAGCATTTTCCACACTACAGTTCAGTGTTAATTACGTTGACAAATAATTTATCATAATTTTCGAAAACGACATTTCTTTCACCAACGACAACGAGACGATAACGAACTAAAACTCTTTTTGAATGACAAAAACTATGACGTAAATCTATTGCCATTTTCGTCAATTAATAAAAACGAGACGAAAATGTTAGGGAGGGACGATTTGGGAAGAGATTCATTCAGAAGGAATCTGCTGCGTGGTTTGGAGGTTAGATGCGTACATATGAACCGGCAGAACATAAGTTAACATACACTTGCTGCACGTCGAATAAAACGTTCACAAATATCAATACGTGGGAGTAAGAGAAGAGCAGACATATGGATAAATCTGACAACGCAAGAGAGAGCTCAATTCGGTCCGGTTTTTTGAGCGCAGACACTGAAGCTTACACATACAGAAAGCGCGTCTCACAGCGTGCGAGTACTCTCGAGAGTCTCATGAACGGAGAATTACACAAAATGATGTTGAATTGTCCGTTTTGACGAGCATTCACGTAAACATTGATTACGTCTCTAGTGAAGGTAAACAGTAGGGAGAACGTGTATCACTACATTGCATCCGTTGCAGCTGTGTATCTGGTTTTAAAGGGACAGCAGCCTAATTTCTTTGCTATTGTCCGAGTCACTGATGTTAATCAAGCAACAACAGAAAGACAGAAAATCACGCACTGCTCTTGACTGAAAAACTTTAGTAGCCCTAAAGATTAATCTAAATTTATTTATAGAAATAAATATGTCTGCTTAAAAGAATGAAGAATATGGTAAACGAGTTGCTATAAAGAATGCATAATTAGCCAATATAACCATTGGTATTTCATTAAAAAGAAGACCATGTTCTTGTTCTTTATGAGAAGTGGTTTTATTTAATTTTAACATAAAGGCCTCAGTTAAATCGGTGTCCATCATGATATAACCTTAATATCAAACCTATATAATGAGTTTGGAAATTTTAGAGAAATGCTTAATAAATGCACTGTAACTAAACCCATTAGTTCCCCTTCAGGAATTCGAGCTGCATCGAAACGCTACGGGAACGCCTCCAGCGTGAGCACACTCTGAATCACATGTGTAATCAGTCCAATGGATGGGCGAGACGTCACGGGTGCTGTGACCAGGAAGCATAAAAGCACGTGCATTCAGCAAGCTCTCTGTGTGTGTCAGTCTTATTTGGTGTTGTCTGTCCATTATCACTCTTTATTTTACCAATACAAGTGTAGACAAACATACGGCGAGAGCAGGCAGCTGTGTTGTCTGCTTGGAAGCAAAACACGCAGAGTCCGCTCTCGAGGGAGCTGACTGCCTGCATTGCGAGCGTTTGTCACTGCGTATGCTTTGCTCTCCGAGGGCTCTCTTTGAGGCGGGAATCTTCACCGGCGTTTCTCGCAGCGCCAGCCCTGCTTTCGCCGAGGCAGAGCGGCGGCTGTGCTCGTGGGATTCGCATATGGATCCGGTGGAGGGAATGTATATGGGCGAGTCCCTATCTTCTTCCTTAACCACCAGATCCAGTGCCCACTCTCGGGGCTCGGAAGCCCGCGCTGCGGTTCATCCACCCCCCGGTGAGAGGGCTTGACGCTCCGCCTGTCTTCCTTGATGAGGGCATTGATGAGCTTGTCAGTTACACAAGCATATTATGCCTAATATTGTAATTATAATTATAAGCTTTACTGTGGAGCGGAGCTGTTTTACAGTCGCATAAGCATTATGTCTATATTATTATAAGCAGCATTTACTGGGGAGCGGAGCTCGCGCAGTCAGCTCTCGGAAATAAGGTGCTGATTGTGCTTCTCCCCGCTGAATGCTCCGCTCCTGCCGGGCATTCTCTGAGGAGTGTGTCCGTGCTTGCGAGCTCGCGGTTCAGTCCCGCTATTGCTGAGGCACGGCGGCGATTCAGATCGCGGGGATCGCATGTGGATCTAGTGAATGGGTTGGAGACGGCTCGCCCTTTCTCCGCCTGCACTCCCTAGATCCAGCGCTCTCTCTCGAGGCTCAGAAGCCCGCGCTGCAGTTTCTTCCACCTCTGAGTGAGAATTTGCTGCTGCAGCTATTTTTCTCCGAGGAGATTAATATTGTTTGTGTGACCAAGCGGCTCGCGCGCTGCCGAGGCAAGTCAGGTTTGACTGTCATCCTCTTGTCACTTTTCCTTACATTTGGCATGTGTTTTATTTTGCAATTTTCTCGGGGCTTTCTAGTTCTACAGCTGTAAGTTATTTGCATTTTTCTGTTTCCAAAAAAAGGGCAGTATATCTTAGATTTGCCTTTTTTTTTTTAGATACGCTCTTAAAAATAAATAAAATAGCATGAACCGTTTTGGGTGTCCAAAAAAACAAACAAAAAAGAGATTTTTTTCTTAGAGTGAAGAACCAATTATTATTTTTTTTTAAATCTAAAGAACCTTTTTCCACTATAAAGTTCCATGGAAAGAACTCTTATTTAACATAAAGGCCTCAGTTAAATCGGTGTCCATCATGATATAACCTTAATATCAAACCTATATAATGAGTTTGGAAATTTTAGAGAAATGCTTAATAAATGCACTGTAACTAAACCCATTAGTTCCCCTTCAGGAATTCGAGCTGCATCGAAACGCTACGGGAACGCCTCCAGCGTGAGCACACTCTGAATCACATGTGTAATCAGTCCAATGGATGGGCGAGACGTCACGGGTGCTGTGACCAGGAAGCATAAAAGCACGTGCATTCAGCAAGCTCTCTGTGTGTGTCAGTCTTATTTGGTGTTGTCTGTCCATTATCACTCTTTATTTTACCAATACAAGTGTAGACAAACATACGGCGAGAGCAGGCAGCTGTGTTGTCTGCTTGGAAGCAAAACACGCAGAGTCCGCTCTCGAGGGAGCTGACTGCCTGCATTGCGAGCGTTTGTCACTGCGTATGCTTTGCTCTCCGAGGGCTCTCTTTGAGGCGGGAATCTTCACCGGCGTTTCTCGCAGCGCCAGCCCTGCTTTCGCCGAGGCAGAGCGGCGGCTGTGCTCGTGGGATTCGCATATGGATCCGGTGGAGGGAATGTATATGGGCGAGTCCCTATCTTCTTCCTTAACCACCAGATCCAGTGCCCACTCTCGGGGCTCGGAAGCCCGCGCTGCGGTTCATCCACCCCCCGGTGAGAGGGCTTGACGCTCCGCCTGTCTTCCTTGATGAGGGCATTGATGAGCTTGTCAGTTACACAAGCATATTATGCCTAATATTGTAATTATAATTATAAGCTTTACTGTGGAGCGGAGCTGTTTTACAGTCGCATAAGCATTATGTCTATATTATTATAAGCAGCATTTACTGGGGAGCGGAGCTCGCGCAGTCAGCTCTCGGAAATAAGGTGCTGATTGTGCTTCTCCCCGCTGAATGCTCCGCTCCTGCCGGGCATTCTCTGAGGAGTGTGTCCGTGCTTGCGAGCTCGCGGTTCAGTCCCGCTATTGCTGAGGCACGGCGGCGATTCAGATCGCGGGGATCGCATGTGGATCTAGTGAATGGGTTGGAGACGGCTCGCCCTTTCTCCGCCTGCACTCCCTATATCCAGCGCTCTCTCTCGAGGCTCAGAAGCCCGCGCTGCAGTTTCTTCCACCTCTGAGTGAGAATTTGCTGCTGCAGCTATTTTTCTCCGAGGAGATTAATATTGTTTGTGTGACCAAGCGGCTCGCGCGCTGCCGAGGCAAACCGTGTATTGCATCATTTTCAGTTTTTGATGTGAATCTTACCACACCAGACCTTGTTTACTCGTTTGGTTGTTTGGCTGCATTTAATTCTGAGGAATTAAATGAGGTATTTATCTGACTATGGGAAGTTGGATATATAATTTTCGATTTTGATATGAATCTTATCACACCAGACCGTGTTTACTCGTCTGGTTGTTTGGTTGCATTTAATTCTGAGGAATTAAATGAGGTATTTATCTGACTATGGGAAGTTGGATATATAATTTTCGATTTTGATATGAATCTTATCACACCAGACCGTGTTTACTCGTCTGGTTGTTTGGTTGCATTTAATTCTGAGGAATTAAATGAGGTATTTATCTGACTATGGGAAGTTGGATATATAATTTTCGATTTTGATATGAATCTTATCACACCAGACCGTGTTTACTCGTCTGGTTGTTTGGTTGCATTTAATTCTGAGGAATTAAATGAGGTATTTATCTGACTATGAGAAGTTAGATATAAAGGGGCTCTTGGGATAAAAATTTCTCGAGTAAGAGCACGAGTTTACCTCTCTTCCTCTGAGGAGGTTGAGGCGGTCAGCAGGGGTTGGTGGGCAGGAGCAGTCTCAAACTACCGTGTTCCAGCTCCTCATTCTGGGGGCGTCACTTCTCGTACTCCGCAGAGTCTAGAGTCAGAGTGGCGCTCCCAGGCCGAAGGCTTCTAGCGGAAGGTGGTTCTGTGGTCCAGTGCCCTCAGGAGATTGGTCTGCCAACCCTGCTGGTGTTCCAGGGTGCAGCGGTCTCTGGCGAGCGCTTCTCTCAGTTACCGCCCGGAATCGTAGCAGTGCTAAGAGGCTCGCGACCTCCATGGAGGTCTCTAGAGCAGCTAGTATGGCCGTCCCCTGCCGGTTCGCCGCTTCAGGGCACCGAGCTAGCCGCTCTAAGTGCACCAGAGGCCAGTCTCGTGAGACTGATTCCCTTAGTAGACTAATGTGTCTTGGTGGGTTCTGCACACTCTAGACTGAGGCTACAGAGTCCAGTTCTCCTCCGCCTCAGTTTAAACGGGGTCATCCCCACTGTGGTGGGTCCCGAGCAGGCTCTGGTCGTGGAACAGAAGTAGTTACTCTTTTGAGGAAGGAGGCCATCGAGGTAGTCCCTCCTCACATAGCAAAAATCCGGGTTCTACAGTCAGTAATTCACCGTTCCGAGGAAGGATGGAGGGTGGCATCCTATTTTAGATCGGCGTCATTTGAACCGCACGCTCGCACTCTAACAAGTCGTGTCTCAGATCAAGTCTGAGGACTGGTTTGGCATGATCGATCTAAAAGATGCACATGTCTCCATCCTTCCTCATCACAGGAAGTTTCTGAGGTTTGCTTTTGGGGGCAAAAGCTTACTAACACAGAGTTCTTCCTTTGGCCTTGCATTCTCACCCCACACTTTCACGACTCAACCACATCAACGATTGGTTGATACTAGCTCAATAAGAGTGAATGGCAGTTCGACATCGAGATGTCGTTCTCGCTCACACGAAAGAGCTGGGGTTAAGACTTAATGCCAAGAAAAGTGTGCTTTCTCCAGTACAGAGAACCAGTTACCTGGGCATGGTGTGGGATTCGACCACGATGCAGGCACGTATGTCTCCTGCTCGGATCAAGTCAATCCTCACCGCAGTCACAAGAGTGAGAGAAGGCCAGTCACTCACTGTCAAGCAGTTCCAGACTGTTGGGTCTGATGGCAGCTGCGTCCAACGTGGTTACTTTTGACCTGCTGTACATGAGATCCCTACAGTGGTGGCTTAAGACCAAAGGGTTCTCCCCGAGTGGAAAAAAAAGACTTGGAGAGTTTTTGGCCAGGTTCAGGTGGAATTGTTTGCGACTCAGATGATATCGCAAGGTCCCCTCTGGTTCTCTCTCAGACTCATCCAGCTCCACTGGGGCTGGATGCCATGGTACAGACGTGGCCGAGGCTTAGTCTGTACACCTTTCCCCCGATTGTTCTTCTCCCAGGAGTTCTGGAGAGAGTGCAGTGGAACGAGGTCAGTCGACTGCCAGTAGCCCCGTTCTGGCTGGGCCGAGTATGGTTCTCGGACCTGATTTCTTTCCTCAACGGCACTCCATGGGAGATTCCCTTCAGGAGAGATCTCCTCACACAAGCGGAGGGCACGCCCCCACCCGGAGCTGTGGAAGCTGTGGGTGTGGCCTCTGAGAAGGCACAACTCATAGCTTCCGGTCTCTCAACCGAGGTTGTTGAGACCATCCTCCATCCAGAGCTCCCTTTATGAGGAAACTGCACTTCTTGGTGTGGAGACCACCAGCTTGACCCAGCTAACTGCCTGTTTGGTACAGTTCTGGAGTTCCTGCAGGCCTGTTTATCTGCAGGGTTGACCCACTCCACCCTAGAGGTCTTCGTGGTGGCCACTGCGGCCTACCACGCCCCTCTCGGTGGCCATTCAGTGGGAAGACACCCTCTTCTTAGACGCTTCCTCCGTGGTGCGCTGAGGCCGAGGCCTCAGGCCAGAGAAGCTTATGCTAAGTGGTGGATCAGGATGCTATTCCATAGCCTTGAGTCCTCTGATCTCCCCTTTCCTTCGGGGATCAAGGCTCACTCCTCCAGAAATTGTCCTTCAGGATGGCGGGCCCCACCTACTTTAGCCACTCCTGGCTCCCCTTTCTCTCGCCTTAGTTGTACTCTTCCACACTAGGCAGGGATTTGCAAGTCTGGCAGCGTGGGCATTCTCGTTCCCGTAGCATTTCGACGCCGCTCGAGTTCCTGAAGGGGAAGGTCTCCAGGTTACGCATGTAACCATGGTTCCCCGAAGGGAACGAGACGCTGCGTCTCAGGGCCATACTTCCTGCATCCCTGCCAGCGCTTGCTTCACTCGTTTCACCGCACGTGCTTTTATGCTTCCTGGTCGCTACGGCACCCCGCCCATGACGTCTCGCCCATCCATTGGACTGATTACACATGTGTTTCAGAGCGTGGTCACGCTGGAGGAGTTCCCGTAGCGCTTCGACGCAGCATCTCGTTCCCCTCGAGGAACCATGGTTACATGCGTAACCTGGAGACGATTTTAAACGACTATATTTACTGCTGATTTAGTTGTCTAAAACTAGAGTAAAACTAAAAACAATTCAGATGACTAAAATATGACTAAAACTAAATGGCATTTTAATCAAAAAACTATGACTAAAACTAAATCAAAATTTGCTGTCAAAATTAACACTGCTTCAGTTATGTATATGCTGATTGGATTTTGGAGTGTTCCAGTAAATGCAAAACATTTACCCCTCTGATAGCATAAAAAATATAATATTCTGTAGCCATCCTCAGTGTTAATCGCTTTGCAACAAAACTTCAGTTGGAGAATTAAGCATAGCAGTGACAGTGAAGGCCATGAGCTTATGAGCTTTGTCTAATCAGCTTTCATTTGTCAGAGCTCACATAACTGAACATGCACACTAAATTTGGGCTTAGAAATAAAAACACTGATATGTTTTACTTTAATGAGCCTGTTTATGATGACACACATCAGCCTGTTTTTCACCCCTATAATGGCCAGGTTAACCATGTAAGGATCGTATTGCTTAATAAGCTACTTTGATGACCTGTTCATCACTGGCACTTAAAGTTTAGTAAATGTCACAGGAAAAGATCAGCATGCTGCATTCAGAAAGTGGAGGGGACACTTAATGCAGGGTTATTATTATCCCAATAAAATTATCCCGATTTTGGTGATTATTTTCCTTTGATGTTGTCATCATGATTATTAATGTAATTGACATTCAAAACATTTTGCTAACCATTATGAAACTATGTAAAAAAACTAATATGTCCATGAAATAAAAACTAACAATCTATTGCAGAAACTAAAACGAACCTGATATTTAGTTAATTTGATAATAGTGTTAAAAGAAAAAACTTAATACATTTGCTGTAATGTTTCTCTGTGAATGACTATCAAGAAGCAAACTGGTAAACAAGGCAGACTGTGCAATGTGTACAGTATTTCATGCCAGACTGTACAAAAAAAAGTGTAGCATGAAGACATCCAGCATGATTCAGAGTTGAACACACTGGATGAAAAAGCATTGTGGTATCACACACCGGATGCGTCATTCTGTTCTCAAGTTCAAGGCGGCAGTCCAAAACTGTGAATCTAATCACCATAAACTCAAAAGATCACTTTAAGAATGAACAAAGTAGCTTTGATGAGTTTAAAATTAGGTACTTGTTTCTTGCTAATTTTAGGGGGCTGATTCCAAAAATAGTGTCACTCCTGACTCTCTCACAAAATATGATGTGCAATCTGTTGTATTTTTGCCTTTGACAACCATTTGTAAGGAGAAGTTGTGTAGTATTATGAACATGTCACTCAAAGTGACCAAAGACTCATGATTTTGACAATAGGAATCCCTTAGCCCCGGATGGCAGTATCGTGGCCAAAATAACACTCTGTGAAGTCAAGCCATGGATGTGAACAGACTTGCCTCCAGGGAGGAATATTAGGTCCTCTCAGTGTGGTGGGGCTACCCAAAGCACAGCCTCGGGCTGGATGTCAGAAATACAGCAGGCTGACTTTTCTACACGACTTAAAGGGGAACTGAACAAATGGAATAAAAGCTTCTTATTTCAAATAAAGCTATTTAAACTGTTAGTGTCCACTGTTTTATAATACATGAACCAAATTAGATTAGTTACTATTATATTTTAAGTCCTTTTATACAAAAAATTGGTTTGAATATTTGATTGTGGTATTCAATTTTCTATGGATTATGACACAACACATGAAATATGCATTCTGCTAATTATGTGTGAAGAAATAGATCTGATGTGGGTGTTAGCTCCATGACTGCGTGACCTTCTAACAGTTCCTTTGAGTAGCAGTGTACAATTTCCCTCTTCAGGGTGTCAACGAGGGGCAAGTGGAGCACGGGGCCAGGGTACTTTCAGCGGGGTGAGTGTTTTACACCCTTCAATTAGCCTCTAAGGGTACGGATGACCTCTATGTTTTCTCCTGCGAACACCCCCTGGCCCTCTTATCATCCACCCACTTGCTCTGCTCTCCAGAGGAGGCAAGTGCTCTATCATGAGAAGAAAAAAACCCCAGATATGCTGCTGTTTTACATTATGGGTGAATTCATCAAATTAGTCCAAAATATTAGTATCGATGACAGTAGTGGTGGGAGAAAATTGTTCACACTGTTTATTGAAAACTGATACAAAACATAAAAAAAATCAATGCTGTTTAGAAGATGGCGCCACAATAACAGACACGCTTTTACTGTGCATTCACACTGAAGCTGATAGAGCAGAGTGGACATTTTCAGTTAATGCAAGCCGAGTTTCATGCTCATGCAAGGAATTGTCAGATTGACAGTGGACTTGAGAAAGCAATGAGAATGTCCGAGAGTGTTAAATAGCTTTTGCAAACGAGGATTGGAAACTCAGGTAGTGACGTCTGAATTGAGCATTTAAAAATGTGCAGATTTGTGTTTTGAGTTTCTGTTGAATTTAGTGTGCATTGGATGCATTGCAGTTGCTATATATACTTCTTGCAAGCTTTCATTGTAAATAGACTGGCTGTGTTTAAAAAGGTTTATTAAACTAACACTGCATGTTTACCTTAGGCTTTCAGAATCAAAGCTTGTATCTTTCCAACTGTAATTGTCTGTATATATGATGATTATATTGACTGTGCTAAATAAAAGTAGTGTTACATCTCGGGTTTTTTGAATTGTGTATGTATTTCTGAGTGTGTCTGTTCAGGAAAAGGCGTGGCCTGTACTCAAGCCAGCAGAGATCCTGATTGGTCTGCTCCTGATTGGTCCTGTCCTGGTTCCAGTGAAAAGGACCTCCCCAAACACTTTAGGAGGCCGAATGTGTGCCATTTGTTTTGCTTTGTCTTGAGGTCTCTTTTGTGATTGTGCATACTGTTTAAGACAATTAGAAAAATGTCGTAAAGATGACTTATTTGCAATCGCAGATTTATATCAGATCAGGGTGCCTCGAAGTGCGGTAAAGAGGGAGATTAAGGAAGTGGTGGTGAGACATATGGTGGAGAATGGGATCTTGCCAGAGGAGGGCGAGCTAGCGGGTGTTGCAAACCTAATAACGAGTTCCGGGGGTGAGGGGGCGGAGCAGACCAAACCAGAGGAACCGTTTAGCATAGATCCTGCTGAGCTGCCATCTCCACGCGACCCATTGTTGACTATTAAATTAAAGGAGCTTGAGTTGGAATTAAGTCGGCAGCAGTATCAAAGTCAGCTGTTGCACGTAAGAACAGTCGAGCTTGAAACTCAACGTGCAATTCGTCTGAAGGAGCTGGAGCTTGAGATTAAAACTAAAGTTCCTAACAAGCCTCCAATTACTGGTCCACCCGGAGTGAGTACACCTGTGGCTCCTCCGATCAACACCTCCACTCCTGGTTCTGATCCTGTGCTTCAACGCGATTTGCAAATAAGTCAAAGGTTCGATGTTAGTAAACAAATTGCATTAGTCCCGCTCTTCCGTGAAAGTGAAGTAGATACATACTTTACTGTGTTTGAACGCATCGCTGCCACGCTTCAATGGCCGCGAAATGTTGTTTGGCCACTGCTATTGCAGTGTAAGCTTGTTGGAAAAGCTCAAGAAGTTTGTTCGGCCTTGACTCTTGAGCAGAGTTTAGATTACGATGTAATGAAAAATGCTGTTGCGCGCCTACGAATTAGTTCCTGAAGCATACCGTCAAAAGTTTAGAAATCATGTAAAATCCTCCAGACAAACGTTTGTTGAATTCGCTCGTGACAAGGCAAATTTGTTTGAAAAATGGTGTACTGCGAATAAAGTCACAACTCTAGAACAACTCGAGGAGTTAATATTGCTGGAAGAGTTCAAAAATGAGTTGGAATTAAGTCGGCAGCAGTATCAAAGTCAGCTGTTGCATGTAAGAACAGTCGAGCTTGAAACTCAGCGTGCAATTCGTCTGAAGGAGCTGGAGCTTGAGATTAAAACTAAAGTTCCTAACAAGCCTCCAATTACTGGTCCACCCGGAGCTAGTACACCTGTGGCTCCTCCGATCAACACCTCCAACTCCTGGTTCTGATCCTGTGCCTCGATGCGATTTGCAAATAAGTTAAAGGTTCGATATTAGTAAACAAATTGCATTAGTCCCGCTCTTCCGTGAAAGTGAAGTAGATACATACTTTACTGTGTTTGAACACATCGCCGCCACGCTTCAATGGCCGCGAAATGTTTGGCCACTGCTATTGCAGTGTAAGCTTGTTGGGAAAGCTCAAGAAGTTTGTTCGGCCTTGACTCTTGAGCAGAGTTTAGATTACGATGTAATGAAAAATGCTGTGTTGCGCGCCTACGAATTAGTTCCTGAAGCATACCGTCAAAAGTTTAGAAATAATGAAAAATCCCCCAGACAAACGTTTGTTGAATTCGCTCGTGACAAGGCAAATTTGTTTGAAAAATGGTGTACAGCGAATAACACAACTCTAGTAGAACTCAAGGAGTTAATATTGCTGAAAGAGTTCAAAAATAGTTTGTCCGAGAAAATTGTAATTTATCTGAATGAACAAAGTGTCTACTCTTACAGAGGCGGCTGTTTTCTCTGATGAATTTGTGCTCACTCATCGAGTAGTATTTTCATCACCTACTAAGCGTAATCCTACGAGTT
>NW_015505422.1:969312-991829 GCF_001515645.1 Sinocyclocheilus grahami
TTATATGTTTCTACAGCCATGAGGCTGGGCACCTCAACGCAGTTTGCCCTGCTTTGAAGCGCAAATCTGGCAGGAAAGTTAACCCTTCAAAGAGTGTAGCTTTAATTGACAGTCGCGTGTCAGAACTCCCATCTCCTTTTATAGTTGAGTCCGCATTTGAACCATTCGTTTCTGATGGCATTGTATCATTTAATGAGGCGATGTCTGAAGCTAAACCTGTACGTATTCTGAGGGATACGGGGGCGGCTCAGTCGTTCATTTTAGAAAGTATATTACCCTTTTCTACCCGTTCTAGCTGTGGAGTTGATGTACTAGTGAAAGGAATCGATTTGACTGTGATTAAAGTTCCTCTGCACAATGTATTTCTACAGGCTAGCATCATTTCAGGGCTTGTTAAGTTGGCTGTTTGTGCCGAGTTACCGGTTGAGGGAGTATCACTCATTCTTGGTAATGACTTGGCAGGTAAGAAAGTTTTCTGTTTACCTGAAGTGACTGATGACCCCGTTGACATAAATAAAAGTAACAATGTGTTACGTGAAACATTTCCTGATGTGTTTGGTGCTTGTGCAGTGACTCGTGCTCAGTCTCGTAAGTTTGAGGAGACTGTGGATCTTTCCAAGTCCTTTTTGTCTACTGAAGTTCCCATTCAAGGTGTAAAAGATAAGGTGAATGAGTTGAATGTGTGTGCTGTTCCTAATTTTAATCTGCCTTTAGGTAAACTTGAATTGATTAAAGCACAGCATGCTGATCCCACTTTGATTCCATACTTCACAACTGCGGTGAAACAATCTGCCTTGCCGAAACATTCTGTTGCATATTACTGCGATGAAGAGGTGTTGATGCGTAAATGGTCTCCACCTAAAACTGATGAGGATTGGAGTACAGTTTACCAGGTTGTGGTTCCAAAGCCATACCGACTGCAGTTATTAAGCCTTGCACATGAACATGAACTCTCAGGCCATGTTGGCATTAGGAAAACATATGATGGTTTGTTAAAGCATTTCTTTTGGCCATCTATGAAATCAGATGTAGTAAAGTTCTGTAAGTCGTGTCATGCCTGCCAGTTAGCTGGTAAACCCAACCAGGTTATTCCTCCAGCTCCTTTAAAACCAATCCCTGCACTCGGAGAACCGTTTGAGCATTTTTTAATTGATTGCGTTGGCCCTTTACCCAAAACGAAATCTGGAAATTTTTATCTTTTGACTCTAATGTGCGCAACGACTAGATTTCCTGAAGCAATCCCATTACGAACTCTCAAAGCTCCATCTATCGTTAAAGCCATTGTCAAATTCTGCACTACATTTGGTCTCCCCCGGTATATTCAGTCTGACCAGGGTAGTATTTTTATGTCGAAGGTGTTTGCAAAAGTAATGAGGCAATTAAACATCAAACATCAAGTGTCTAGTGCCTATCACCCACAGTCCCAGGGTGCTATCGAACGTTTTCACCAAACGTTAAAATCGATGCTTCGTACCTTTTGTGTAGAGAGGGAGCGAGATTGGGATGAAGAGATTCCTTTATTATTATTTGCTGTTCGTAACACGACACAGGCATCGCTTGGTTTTAGTCCATCTGAGTTAATTTTTGGTCATTCTGTGCGTGGGCCACTGAAAGTTCTGCAAGAACAAATTCTAGGTGCTGAGCGTTCCCCTCAGCCAAAGAATGTTTTGGATTATGTCAGTAGTTTTCGTGAGCGTTTGCATTCTGCATGGAGTTTAGCGAGGAAGTCACTTAGTGCCGTTCAAGAGCAAATGAAAACCCGTTATGATCGTGAAGCTGTGCAGCGTTCTTTTCAGATTGGGGATCGTGTTCTTGTTTTATTGCCAATACCCGGCTCCTCGTTGAAAGCTAAATTTGTTGGCCCTTACGAAATTCGGGCAAAGTTAGAGACTGATTATGTTGTGAATACTTTTAATCGCAGGAGGACATCAAGAGTGTGTCATATTAATATGCTCAAGGCTTATGTAACTCGTTCTGATGTGTCCGATGTGGCTGCTACCGTAACACTTGCGTCTGTGAATGTGTCTCTATCTGACTATTCACCAGAGAGTGATGATTTAAAAATGAGAAGTGCTTCATTTTTGACTGCTCGTATGTTAAACTCTGAAACTTTGGAAAATCTATCTACCAAGTTATCACCGTTCAAGAGCAAATGAAAACCCGTTATGATCGTGAAGCTGTGCAGCATTCTTTTCAGATTGGGGATCGTGTTCTTGTATTATTGCCAATACCCGGCTCCTCGTTGAAAGCTAAATTTGTTGGCCCTTACGAAATTCGGGCAAAGTTAGAGACTGATTATGTTGTGAATACTTTTAATCGCAGGAGGACATCAAGGGTGTGTCATATTAATATGCTTATGTAACTCGTTCTGATGTGGCTGCTACCGTAACACTTGCGTCTGCGAATGTGTCTCTATCTGACTACTCACCAGAGAGTGATGATTTAAAAATGAGAAGTGCTTCATTTTTGACTGCTCGTTTGTTAAACTCTGAAACTTTGGAAAATCTATCTACCAAGTTATCACACATTCTTAAAAACTTGTGTTTTATTTTAAGGGTGGGGGTGTTACATCTCGGGTTTTTTGAATTGTGTATGTATTTCTGAGTGTCTGTTCAGGAAAAGGCGTGGCCTGTACTCAAGCCAGCAGAGATCCTGATTGGTCTTTATTTATTTTTTTTTTTATTTTGGTTAGAGAATTTAAAGGGTATACTAAAATTAGTTAATTTTTGTTTGTTATTTTGGCCTTGTCCACTCCTGAATTTGTTCCCTTTGTTACTTATATTTATTATAAGTTTGTTAATAAATCTTTTTTTTGTTTGATAATATCTTGGGAGTGAGTGCGCATTTCATTTATGTTGCCACTGGCCCTAGACGGTCGTAACAGTAGTTTATACACACTTTTCTTTGTAGTGTTGTCAGCGGCAATGTGCTGTTAATTCTACTACATTGTCAACAGAATCAAAACATGGCCTGGCTCACTGTCCCAGCAGTTGATATACAGCATGGTTCTTCAGATCCAGCCTTTGAGGTTCACTGTCCTGCAGAGTTTACCTCTAATCCTAACCAAACGCACTTGAACAAGCTAATCAGTCTCTTCTGGTACTACTAGTGCTGTGTTACAATCCACGGGGTTCCTGCTCTGTGTTTACTGCTCCCTGTTCTCTGAGCATGATGATATCTTGTTCACTTTCCTTGAGGTATTATGAAATAATATACTTCTGTAAATAATAAAAAAGGTAGGTCTGCAAAAGCTGTCACTGGGGCAGTACCTTTTAAAAGGTATTGTATGCTTTTGTACATTTATGTATCCCAAAGGAGTACATATTACTACCTAAAATATTCAAGTTAGAACCTAAATGGTACATATTACATATTACAATGGTACCCAAGGTTTTCTACCGTATTTCTGAGAAATATTCATCCATCCATCCATCAAACCACTTTCCCTATGTAAGGTCTCAGGATTAAGGCAGGGAAACACCCTAGATGCGTGGCCTGTTATATTCACACAGTTTATCCCCGTATTTTATGTTAACTGAAGTTCTGTGATGGCTAATAAATAGTGGTGTTGCTTTTGTGAATGCATTTTGCTATTGTGATGACTTCACAGATGTCTTTTTTGCATTTAAAATATTTTCTTGCTTAACATTTGTCAAACACCCACGTAACAAGGTCAATCAGCTGCCAACAAATGCCACTAAAACTGTTTAGACAATGTCTAACTGCAGGCAATGCAAAGAAACAACCATAATCAAATAATATATATATCAGTGGCGTGCGGTGGTGTTTTAAAATGAGGAGGCAGTTATACATACTGTATACTACACTTTTGGTGCGCTCCCGGGTTCGATTGACGGTCAGAGTTCGGTTCGTTTGGATGATGTGAACACTGTCTTCCGAACTCGGCTGCGCACCCGCGAACCGTACCCGAGTAAGCTTAAAAATGGTGGTCTGGGGTACGGTTCATGTGAACTCCAGTACGGTTTGCTGCTGATGTGAACCATACTGTATACTACACTTTTGGTGCGCTCCCGGGTTCGATTGACGGTCAGAGTTCGGTTCGTTTGGATGATGTGAACACTGTCTTCCGAACTCGGCTGCGCACCCGCGAACCGTACCCGAGTAAGCTTAAAAATGGTGGTCTGGGGTACGGTTCATGTGAACTCCAGTACGGTTTGCTGCTGATGTGAACGCAATCGTACCAAATCACGGAAGTGAACCGCTATTAATGACGTATTATTTGATAAAAATGTGTGTTTGTTTCACTCACTTTTCTGACAAGCGTGACTGACGCACTGCAGAGAGCTCTATATCTAATTTCTGTTCGCCTTCAGCGTTCTTTAGAGCATTTGCAGTATATTCATAAGGCAGACGTTAATGTTTACACTAAGTGCAAATAACTATAGATTCTATTTACACCTAGCAGGATTTTCTGCTATTTATACTACTTATTGCAGATAGTGGCAATTATCTGCACCTCAGTATTGTAGTACATTATAAAACAATGCATTAATAACAATAACAACGACGTGATATCTGATTTGAAAAAGTAGAAAAATGATTCGGCAAAATGCAATTCGAACCCTGGTAAATAGACACTCCATTTTTTATTTGTGAACTGATGTTCAGCTGTTCTTTTTAATAGTCAACTTATTTTCGGGTCATCATCATAAAAGCCCTTCAAACTTTGTCACAGGCATGAAGATACATCTTTCATTTCATCAAGCAGAATGCTCACTAAAACTGACACAGTCATCACGATTTCAAGTCGTTTCATTTTGATGTGACACAAAGCAGTGATATCTAAGCAGGAGAGTTGTTTACTTAATTAGTCAATAACGCCATTTTCTTCATTCAGGCTGAGAGCTCGCACGAAAAACAAGAGGCGGGATTTATCACACAAACCAATCACATCCAATCATAACCGATCCTATCCAATTATAGCGCGACAGCGACATTGCCTCCTCTCACGTGACTTTCCCCCATTCATCTCAATGAGCCTCCAGAAAAGCCACGGCACGCTTTAGGGTCGCTGTAGTAAGTCTTTGGACTGAAGGGAGGCAAGCCTCTGGCTGTAACTTTTCCTGCGGTTGTCGCTGTTTGACAGCGTTACTTTATAAAAACGAGTGACTTTTAGACTTTTAATGTCATATTTAGTCATACTTGCCTTGTTTTATTTTTGTAATATCGATTTTCTCATCCACTTTTGAGGAGAGGAGACACTGCCTCCCTTGCCTCCTCGGAGGAAATGCCCCTGATATATACAGTGGGTACGGAAAGTATTCAGACCCCTTTAAATTTTTCACTCTTTGTGATATTGCAGCCATTTGCTAAAATCATTTCAGTTATTTTTTTTTCCTCAATGTACACACAGCACCCCATATTGACAGAAAAACACAGAATTGTTGACATTTTTGCAGATTTATTAAAAAAGAAAAACTGAAATATCACATGGTCCTAAGTATTCAGACCCTTTGCTCAGTATTTAGTAGAAGCACCCTTTTGATCTAATACAGCCATGAGTCTTTTTGGGAAAGATGCAACAAGTTGTTCACACCTGGATTTGGGGACTACTTCATCTGAAGTTTCTAAAGGTCTTTATAGTGATTTAGAGTCAGTATTAAAATGCTCTTGTGCTAGCAGACCTTGGCCCATAACCATTCTTTCTTGTAAAGGGCTGCAATGCCATGCATGATTGTCCACAGGCAGCATTACAGCTGCTGTCTAACCTCTCGCCCAACAAGAGTTCCTTCTTCGCTCTTTAGTCTTCACTTTCACCCCCAGTAGCGCTGTGGTCTTCTGGGTCCACAATGTATTCCATCATACCACAAGGGGCTGTCTAAACATTTACACTGAACACCAGCAAGAAACTGGAACTGTTCCAGGAGCAGTGGAGCCCTCTCGATTAATCAGTACCGGCTCCTCAAAAAAAAAGGAGGGTAGAGAGCGGGGCAGCAGACCCAGCGGTCATATCCTGGGTCCAGAATTAACACATGCCAAATGCAAGTGAAAATTAGCTTTGCCAAGTAAATAAAACTGAGCCGCTTGCCAGCTGGCTGGTAACTAAGTGATGTGATGTGAATGATTCAGATCAAATATATACAGACCCACTACTAAAGGAAACATCTGTTGCGTTCCTTGCAAGAAAAATAGCTATATAATTCAGTTTTCATAGGGACAAAATGTATTTTTAATAGAAGCAATGTACAGTAAATATAGTTTCATTGCTGGTAAGAAATATTATTGGCCGGAAAATTTAGAGACTAGCTATCGGCAGGTTGCAGAACGTTCCTTGTGGACCCTAGATCCTGCAGCAGGGCCACCGTAATGAAAGGGGTGGGCCGTGGCGCAACCAGGCAAGACACATGTGAGGACAATGATCTGAGATGTGTCCGCCCTCTGAATCTGCAAACAGGAAGACACAAATAAACAAACACAGTGTGAGACTAATGCTCAGAGACATCCTTTAGACATACTCAAGCTATGCTGCTTGCAATTATCTATTCTTCAAACGTGTAGGATTTATAATTTTTTATTAGTTAATGCTTTTAGCCCTGTGAATGCAAAACGTCTGATTAATAGTTTGCTGTTATACACTGCTGTTTTCTTACCCGCTGTAATTATCTTGCCATTGCTGATTAATACAGCTTAACATGCTTGCATGAAATCACCAAATCCAAAATATGACATCGCAGGAGCTTTTTCATGCTAATTATATAGTTTTGGCTTGATGTTTGCACTCTGACTAGTAACAGTGGCTCGCATGGACACACAACATGGCACTAGATCTTTCCACCTGTGCTACTTGGACCCCTTAGTTTGTTTTCTTCGTAAGCCCCTTTGTAAGCATGCTGAACCAATTAAACATTGCTGTCTCCGCATGGCAGTGTGTCGAAGGAAGCAAGCCATTTTGAGTGCGTACATCATCTGTTGGGTTGATATGAATCTAAGGGATAAGAACCACCTTGACTGTTCTCAAAAGTGAGACCTCACTAATGCATAACTGGGCAAAATGCATACATCTGATTCGATGGCTGCCCTACATTTGTCTACATAGAGATGTGTGATGTACCTCTTATTACATGGAAGGTGACAACGAGACGAAGGAGAGTCAGGAGAGGTTTGCTACGCTTCATCAAATGCTAGATCAGTGGGGTGTACGTATGTGTGTGAGTGAGTGTCAACAGCGTTGTCGATGTACCGCAGATCAAATTGATAGCTTAGAGTGAATGCAGATGAAACAATGCATCACGTTTAACCAGCAGCAATATGTTTACTCTTGCTATTCGACTCCCTTTTCTGAGTCACAAACCTGAAGAATAATGGTTTCTGAAGTATTTTTCTTGAGTGCTAAATAACAGCAGGAACAGGGATTTTGGAAATGACACGGAGGCAAATGGAAGATTGACAGTATTCTATTGAAGCAACTGGGAAGACGGGCACACACAGAGTTTCAGTAATGATCCACCATGCATACACGCCAGGCTTGCTGCTGCTCCCCCAAAGCACGCCGTTATTGCCATAAACAGCCGTGTGCATATCATGAATGCATCTGCATTAATCTACTGACAGATCGTGGGTCTTCTAAGCCATCGTCAAGAAGGATGATGAAGTCCCAGAGCTTATTTACCGGGTCGACCACAGCACGTCCTCTATCTCGACAACAGCTGGGTGTCGATCTGCCCTCCCATGCGGGAGCAGAACCTGGACGCCACCGACGAAGCCAATTAACCACTCATAATCCATTACACACTTCTCACTTTCTGTAGCCTGCTGTGCTATAAGCACCATGTTTCTTTCTGTCTCTCTGACAGACTTGGACTGAATGCAGTCCTGCAGTTCAATGCGGTAGGGATTCAAACTGAGCATGGTAACAAGGCTATTGTTGAGTGTAGCCTGTCAGACATTTGCACACACATTGGTATTTGAAGGTGAATTCAGTAGTGGAAAGGTGAAACAGATATTAATTTACTGAGAAAGTGGAAAGCTTCTATTCCACACTTATTCATTGTCAAAGGCATCCTAAAATATGTTCACTGCATTGTAAATCTTAGCAATTCAGTTGTATTTGCTAATAAACGTCAATTTGCAAACTTGTTTAGGAAAAAAAAGAGAAAGAGAAGAAAGGGTCATTTTTCCACACTTGAGTAGTCTATTTTCTCTGTAGCTGGTGCCATAAAGGATTTCCACACCAAGCTAATTTGAAATATATTAAAGTGAGCTTACTGCAAGGAAACCAATTTTGCTCGCCTTTGCCGGCGCTCCCTGACAAATGTAGAAATGTAATCAATTTAGCAGAGCTAAAAGTGCTGTGCTATCATTGTGCTAATTTCAATTATTGTCCCTTTAGCCCTGCGTACAATTAATGCTGTAGGAGAACTTCACTTTTACACTACTTGTCTTCCTTCCGGAGTCTTTTGAAAACAAAACATTATAAGCTGCCTACCTAGAGAACATTTTAAGGCAGCACAATCTATAGAGGCATCTTATTTATACTGAGCAAAGAAGGCAATCCTATAATGCTTTGCAACACGCTCAGCAAAAAAGGACTTATGTTTCATTCAGTACAGAAAAGTATTGATAAGTATTGTTTAATCTAATAAAATTATCTATGAGTACTATGGTTTTTTGGATGTGTATTATCATGTTTTCTCAACAGTATTATCACCAGTATCATGTTGTTAGCAACAGGCTATTTTCAGACTCTACCAGAATCAATGGTGCTGACTATGAAGAGTGTTGGTAACACTTTGCAAGATAAAATTAGTTGACATTGGTGAATGCATTGGTTATCGTGAAGAGTCAAGTTTGAATTCTGGGGCCTTAGTGAGTTATAGGAAGTTTATCACTTCTAATGGTGCTGCAATTATTGAAGTGGCAGACATGAAGACCATGTAGAGTTTGATCACAGCTAGCAGACTGGGTTTGTCATACTGTAGCTTACACACGTTCTGGGTGTCAACATGGTTAGATTTCTGTCTTTCTGCTTCTAGGGTTTGGAGTCAAATCTTGTCTGCTGCTATGGACAAATTGCCTTGTGTTCGCCTGAGAAAAACCACATGTCAGATTTGCAGTTGGTGAATAAAGAACGAGCGACCCTGTTTGACATTTTAACTTAATTATGAATGTAACGCTGGTTTTAGGCAGGATATCTTCTGCCAAATTACTATGATTGCCATGAGGACAAATTTCGCCAAAACATTTCCAGGTCATGTTTCACCACAAAACCAAAAGTAATAAATTAGAAATGTTATTTTGCAGTGTAATTTGGGACTATTATTATTATTATTATTATTATTATTTTCTTTTAGCATTGGATTCATTGAAAATAAATTAGTATTGTATTATTATGGTAATTTAATAATGTATTAAAAACTGCAGTATATTTGAAAAATGCTTGTGTCACTAAATTTGTGACTACCACGGGAAACAAAATATATAAAATCAAAACCAAATGTGTCATTTTATGTTTATTTTTCTGTACACTGCTGCTATGTTCATCACATCTAATTCTTAGATAGATATGCTATCCTCCATGTAGTTCATACTGCCATGTTTTCAATTACGTTCTTGCCAGCTGACTGGACATTTTTTTACGAAGTTTGAAAATTGTCTCAAGGACCATTATTCCCTCCATTGATCTGAGGAGCTGCAGAAGGGCAAAGTGTAGTGGAATCTGAGTTTTCATCAGCCTGTCATGGCTGGTGATGTCATAATGAGCTCCGCACTTACCAATCTCACCATACAGTTCAGCAGAGCGGAACTGGCTAATGGAGCTTCAGGTGAATGTGAACCTGACTTAAAAAGGCGGGTCTTAATAACAGCATGTAAAGAGGATCATTTCTGTCTGATGTCATGGTTTATGTTTACTGTATATGTATGTGACAGACAGTCGTATCAAGTGTGTTTGATTTTTACTAAGCATCGGCTGGGCAGGGCACAGATGGCCTTTTTTCACCCCTCTTTTTTGTTTCACTCCCCATTTATTAATATTAATTTCTTAATTTCTTTATTAAAGTCAAATGGTGTTTTTATTTTGACAGATAAACAACTGTATTTTAGGAGGGAATATGTGAAAGATCCCGGACGAGCCCCCATTCTGTTACACCTCATGGCTCAAGGGAAGCAACAAGAAAGGATACACAAATGCCAAATTAAGTTCAAATGTAAGATTTATTAATAAAAGATTACAGTAACTCTATGAAATAAAATAAAATGCATATATCATGTAACGCTGTGCACATGGATGAAAGTTTAATGTGCTGTTGCAGTGTTGTAGTACTCAAAACAAAAATACCAAACAGGAATACAACAAAGAGGTTGAACCTCAACAAAGTCTCACACGTCTCCTCAAGAGGTTCAGAAAAAAAACCCTCAATGTATCAAACTGCTCAGATTTGCCAAGATACTAAAGTCTACAGTGAAAATCACAATGACTTAGACTTGGATCTGAGATTTAATAAAAATGTCAGAAAGGGGAAAAACAAGTTACATTTAGAAAATGGTGTTAATGCAGGATCATTGTAGAGCTGCAGGACTTGAAAAAAATAATTAGTTCTGGCATTGAATCAACTACTGAATTAAATACGTACATATGTACACATCTAGTTACTATGTAAGTACACAGGTATTAGGGTCACTTAATATAAAGTGAGACCAATCAGACAGTATAAGAAATACTCTGGCTTTGAAATAAATAAAAATAATTTAATATCATAATTTGAGCTTATGACATCTTCAGCTTTATGATTGATCTTGTCTGTTTTGTGTTGTTCTCTTTCCCTTTAAACTCACCCTGTTGTGACTTATAAACAGCTAAATAAAAATAAAACCTCAAAATCCACAAAGAACATTTGTAGAACAATTCCTAAAGAAATGCCCAAACCGGAAACAGTTCACTGTCCATCCAGATGCAGGCCATGATGATACTGTACCTCCGCTCTCTTACTTCTTGAAAATCCACACCAGATCTCTTAACCGGGCTAAATACTCGCTGTGTTAGTACATGTATATTTGATAGAAAGTATTAAATAAATCATGAGCTGAGTTTAGTAGGTAGTTAACAGTGAATCAATTATGATTGGTCCTCCTCAAGTAAAGTCATGCCAAAATAATGCATTAACTAGCCATGAGTTAATGTTAGTGTATGGGTAGTTTATAATGAGTTAATTATTGTGGGCAATCTCAAGTAAAGTAAAGTTTATTTACATAATTTAACACATATGGACTCAAAAGAAAGTCCAAACATACCTGTAAAGAAGACACGCATAAGGTAAAATATAAAGGTAAAATATGGGGCGTCCAAAAGCTAATGCTAATCGAAGCATACAATCAAATGACAAACAATGCTACTAATTACTGTACATAACTTTCAAAAGATTAATCAACTTAATGATTAATTCGGTTTAAAAAAGCAGCCGACATTTATTAGATTAAAATGCCAACATTACTGTAACAACATACCTTACGTGCCGAGCAGCGCCTAGAGTGTGACACTAATGAGTGTCCCACCAGAAACAAACCCTACATACTATATTTCCATTTATTCTAAAATATTAAATTATTGTTCGTTGAAAGTATTAGTGCCATTAATTAAACATATCCGTTAGATCAAACATGGAAAACAGACTAATACCTTTGACTAATATTTTGTATTATTTGTTCATGTTTAGTCATAATGTCAGCATTTAGGGTTTGTTTCAGGTGAGACACTTATTAGTGTCACACTCTTGGTGCCCGCGGTTTGCTGGCATTTTAATCTAATAAATGTTGGCTGGTTTTCTAAACCGAATTAAGAATTAAATTCATGTTTTCATCTGTGTTTTATTGGAAGTTATGTACAGTAATTAATGGTATTATTTTGTCGTTTATTTGTGCATGCTTTGGTTAGCATTAGCTTCTGTAGGTGCCATATTGTACCTTATGTGTGGCTTTACAGGTATGTTTGGACTTTCTTTTTGGAGTCCATATATGATGCAAATAAATAATTAAAGGACTATAAATAACCTTTATCGTTGTTTGTTGTACTGTAAAGGGATAAAGATGACCCTTACAGTAGGTTTAATGGTTTTTATTTGATGATTTGCTAATGCATCATTGTGTCATGAGTTTACTTTGAAGGGCCCATCATAACTCATTATTAATTACCCATATACTAACATCAACTCATGGTTTGTTAATGCATTATTTTGTCATAACTTTACTTGAGATGGCCCACAATATTTAACTAATTATTAACTTCACATACACTAACATTAACTCATGGCTTGTTAATGCATTATTTTGACATGACTTTACTTCAGGAGGCCCAATCATAATTAATTCACTACCTACTAAACTCAGCTCATGGTTTATTTTATACTTACTATGAAATACACATGTACTAACACAGCAAGTATTTAGCCGGGTTATGAGAAATTTGTGGATTTTGAGGTTTTATTTTTATTTAGCTGTTATATAAGTCACAGCAGGGTGAGGGAAAGAGAACAACACAAAACAAGATCAGTTATTAGTGTATTTAGTATTTTCTACACTTGATGATGAGGAGGATCAACTAATCTTTTTCCACCCAGTAATGTTTAGGGCAAAGCTGAAGATGTAAAAATCTCTTTTTTCTTTTAACAACAGTTAAAAAAATATATAGTATTCAATTTTTTAATTTATTTCGAAGTCAGAGTATTTCTTATTCTTTCTTAAAGAGGCTATTTGATTAGTTTACATGTACTAACATGTAATTAAGGCTGCCGTTATTCATGCATGAATCCATATGACTCCAGTTGTAGTTAAGGATATCTCTTAATTAATTCACGATTAGTTAACAACTTTAATAATCATTAGTATTTGATGAATTAAGTTTTAATTTAGGCATTAGTACATTATTATTCATGTACCCTTATTGTAAAGTGTTACCAATTTATGTTTTATTAATACTTTATAACTCAAATTAGGTGTTGCACAACTGCTGATAAATCAAAAGTTCCGCTTGTTTTACATCCTATTCAAGTCAAACTCACTCTTATTCACCTTTATGTCTCTGAGTCAGCCTGTGTGTGTGTCGGGTCCTTCTCATCACAGCCTGAACAACTGATCATTCCTGCTATAGACTGTCCATCTAATGAGCCCATTTTACTCAGCGGACCAGCACAGCAGAGACAGCACAGCATCAAAGTCCTCTCTTATACAGTCATGTGTCTGTTTTATTGTGCTATTCACTGAGTCACGCACGCACATACATCACCTCCGCCACTGTACTCTCATAGCAGATGAAAGCACTGAATCTCTTGGAGAAAATCCATTTTCTCCTTTTCTCACAGTTTAGTGACCAGGCTTGGTTTCTGCAGTTTTCTAATGATCCGTTTCACCTCACAGGAGAGGTCTGTCTGCCTTGGGGTGCTCCAGTAGATCACATCCATCTTTGTGATGATATAAATAACCGATAAAAGAAAAAGCAGATAAATTATAGATAGAAGGGTTGGCGTCCTCTTTTTATCACACCTCGTTTCCTCAGTCACAACAGAGATAACACCTGGCCGCTCCTCCCACCACTTCTGCTGTATGTTGGCTCGACGGGACAGATTTGCTATTTCCTCCAAATAAATAGACATCAAATAGATGAAAAGGAGCTGTTGAGGTGTGCTGGAATGCACTTTGACACGATAAGGAAACAAATTACAATAAAGCAAAACAGCAAAGAGTGAGCGGACAAGTAAGTCCATCTTTGTCATTAATTTGCCATCGTTTGACAGCCTGGCAGGCGCTTCAGTAAAAATATACTCTTCATACATCAGTTTAAATAAAACAGAAAAAAACATTCCAATTTTGAAATGTAAATCACACTTCTGTCTTTCATTTTGATCTTTTATTTCTTTTAAAGGGGTCATATGATGCGATTTCAAGTTTTCCTTTCTCTTTGGAGTGTTACAAGCTGATTGTGCATAGATAAGATCCCTGAAGTTGCAAAGACTGAAGTCTCAAAACCAAAGAGATATTCTTTATCAAAGTTAAGACTCTGCCACGCCCCCCTAAAACGGCTCGTTCTAACATGCCCCCACATATCTACCTTACTATGTGGAAATATTTGCATAAATGCCGCCCAAATGTAAAAGGTCATAAGGCCACTTTATTTGGCCTTCCAGAAGTAGATGCATTTAGGAATCTTTAAGATTACTTACAACAGAACAGCAATGCATTTTATGGACGACCGTTTCGTGAACCTAGGAGAGGAGGTCATTCTGACTTTGCTATGACAATCTGGCGCTTCTGAATCAGCTACTGTTTTGTTATTAGCTTAAGTAAGTGTGTCTGTGTGCGCGCGCAGAGAGAGAGATATTTTTTGATTTTTCAAAAAACATTTATTACAGAAACTGTTTACAAACATAAAACCATTACATTTAAAACATACATCACATCATGTTTATAGAAAAAGTGAAAAGTAAATTTCCTTTTCAGTAACATAACACAATGTCCCTCTATGACACCATATATTTTCAAAGACTTCTAGACAATTTGTAGCTTTATAAAAATAAAAATCAATTAGAAGTCTTGATTTAATCATAGCCGTAAACATCATTACAACATTATAATCACCTTTTTGTTATTTTTTTTTCTTTCTGCTAACATATATTGCCATTTTTGCCTTGCCTATAATAAAAATGATCAATTGACATTCATATTGTCTTCCTCGGGTATATTTAAAACCAAAAATAAAACCTGGTACAGTAAACTTCTCATCAAAACAAATAAAAATATCTTTCAACAAGTCAAATAACGGCTTAAGTCTTGAGCAATGCATAAATACATGAAAAATAGTCTCTCTTTGAGAACAGAAAGGACATTCTTGTGTAACATTTGGATTTAAAATAGAAATAAAAGAATTAACAGCAACTATGCCATGTATAATTCTCCACTGTAAGTCTCCAATTCTTTTTGTTAATGGTGGCTTATATAGTGCTCTCCACTGCTTTGTACATGTATAAGCCCTTAGCCTCCTTCTTCTTTTTTTAAATACAAGATGTTGTGTGGTATCCAGTGTAACTTGTCCCAAAACAGACTGGATTTTTCCAAGTAAGTAAGCCGATGGATCAATGCAAGCCATTCGGTGCCACAAAGAAGAAGCCTCCAAATTGTTAATAACCAAAGCACGTCCTCTGTATGATAAATTTGTTACAAGCCATTTCCATTTTTCGAGTCGGCTCTTAATCTTTTCAACTGTTCCAATCCAATTCTTTTGAGCTGTTGTCTCGTTACCAAAATATACTCCCAGATATTTCAAACCATCTCTTGTCCAGCATAACCCATCTGGAAGATTTGGTACTCTACTTTTCCACTCTCTTGTCAAACCTGCCTCACTTTTATTCCAGTTAATCTTTGCAGAGGAAATTAGACCAAAATCTTTTAATGACTTTAGTAATACATCTACATCACTTTGCTTATTAATCATTATAATAACATCATCCATAACCCATCTGGAAGATTTGGTACTCTACTTTTCCACTCTCTTGTCAAAACTGCCTCACTTTTATTCCAGTTAATCTTTGCAGAGGAAATTAGACCAAAATCTTTTAATGACTTTAGTAATACATCTACATCACTTTGCTTATTAATCATTATAATAACATCATCATCTGCATATACAGACAGACATAAAGTTGTATTACAATTTGGTAAAGGCACACCACAAAACACTTAAAAGTGGTTCTATTGCAAGAGTATACAATAACCCTGACAAAGAACAACCTTGTCTTACTCCACGACACACTTTAAAAGGAGCACACAAGCCACCATTCATTTTCAGAATACTCTCAATATCACAATATAAGACTTTAATATAAGCTAAAAATTTAGAATTAAAAC
Source organism: Sinocyclocheilus grahami (assembly GCF_001515645.1). Lineage (NCBI taxonomy): Eukaryota > Metazoa > Chordata > Actinopteri > Cypriniformes > Cyprinidae > Sinocyclocheilus > Sinocyclocheilus grahami. Next base: position 985,165 of record NW_015505422.1, read on the forward strand.
CGAAAGCCTGAAGAGTTTTTCACAAATAATTGTATTCTACACGATCAAATACATAGACACATTTTTTCAGTCGATATACTTCTTTATCCAGAAAGCAACCTTCACTCATTAGACTCTTAGTGCTTTCCACAAACCGTTTCAGGTCTGGGATGACTGGTCAAGATGAATGACTTTGCCTAAAAACTCACCCAAGCGAGTAGCCAGTACTTTAGATAATGATTTATAGTCACAACACAATAAAGACACGGGTCTCCAATTTTTTATATCACTCAAATTACCTTTCTTAGGCAAAAGGGTCAAAACTGCTCTTCTACAACTCTTTGGTAAAAGTCCTTTGGTTAAGCTATCATTAAGAACAACTAACAAATCTTCTCCTATAACAGACCAAAATATTTTATAAAACTCAACCGGAATTCCATCTAATCCAGGGACTTTACCGTTGTCCATGCCTTGAAAAGCTTTAAACAATTCTCCCAATCCAATAGGTTTTTGATAGCTTCACATTTACCTTTTTTGAAAGTTTTGGTAATTTTTCAAAAACAAACGTGTTCTATATCTTTATCCTCTGTATATTCAGACTTATAAAGTTTTTCATAAAAACTAACTGCCCTTTCTCTTATTTCTTTAGAATCAGACAACAAAGATCCAGACTCAGAAAATAATGAATGGATAAACCGTTTTTGCCCATTCTTTTTTTCCAAACTGAAAATTTTTTTAGATGGTACATCCATCTGTTCTACAGTCTTAAAACGCGATCTGACCAGTGCACCTTGTGCCTTCATCTCTTGTAAGTCAGACAAAGCAGTTTTCTTTAAAAAAAGAGAATCAATAAAAGCTTGATTTCCACTTAATTGTGCTATATCTTCAGTTTCTAAAACTCTTATAGACTTAACTGTCTCTCTTGTGATATTTTGAGTATACTGTTGACAAAAAAGTTTGATTTGAGCCTTGCCAAAATCCCACCAACTCTGCAGAGAAGAAAAAGAAACTTTTTCATTTCTAAAACTTTCCCCAAAAAATGCAAACGTCTCTTTAAAAAAAGCATAATTTAACAGAGCAGTGTTAAAATGCCAATACACACTCCTTGGTGACACAGAATTGAAAAAAATCACTGCATATAATCAAACTGTGGTCAGAAAAACCAACTGGGTTTATTACACAACTCTTAAAAACATTATGATGGTGTCTGAAACTGTAAAATCTGTCTAGTCTTGCTAAAGGCAATAGATTTTCATGGGCATGCGCCCATGCATATTGTCTTGAATTCCCATTTAAATTCCTCCAAACATCGCTTAGGTCATTTCTTTCAATTAATTCGCAAAGCCATTTGCGAGAAGGCATATGTGGTTCTATATGATAAAACCGAAAGCCTGAAGAGTTTTCCACAAATAATTGTATTCTACACGATCAAATGCTTTCTCTTGATCTAAAGAAATCAAACCTATATCAAGACCAAACATGTTAGATACATCAAACAAATCTCTAATTAAATGAATGTTATCAAAAATTGACCTACCCGGCACACAATACGACTGGTCAAGATGAATGACTTCGCCTAAAAACTCACCCAAGCGAGTAGCCTGCACTTTAGATAATGATTTATAGTCACAACACAATAAAGACACGGGTCTCCAATTTTTTATATCACTCAAATTACCTTTCTTAGGCAAAAGGGTCAAAACTGCTCTTCTACAACTCTTTGGTAAAAGTCCTTTGGTTAAGCTATCATTAAGAACAACTAACAAATCTTCTCCTATAACAGACCAAAATATTTTATAAAACTCAACCGGAATTCCGTCTAATCCAGGGACTTTACCATTCTCCATGCCTTGAAAAGCTTTAAACAATTCTCCCAATCCAATAGGTTTTGAGAGCTTCACATTTGCCTTTTTTGAAAGTTTTGGTAATTTTTCAAAAAAACCGTGTTCTATATCTTTATCCTCTTTATATTCAGACTTATAAAGTTTTTCATAAAAACTAACTGCCCTTTCTCTTATTTCTTTAGAATCAGACAACAAAGATCCAGACTCAGAAAATAATGAATGGATAAACCGTTTTTGCCCATTCTTATTTTCCAAACTGAAAATTTTTTTAGATGGTACATCCATCTGTTCTACAGTCTTAAAACGCGATCTGACCAGTGCACCTTGTGCCTTCATCTCTTGTAAGTCAGACAAAGCAGTTTTCTTTAAAAAAAGAGAATCAATAAAAGCTTGATTTCCACTTAATTGTGCTATATCTTCAGTTTCTAAAACTCTTATAGACTTAACTGTCTCTCTTGTGATATTTTGAGTATACTGTTGACAAAAAAGTTTGATTTGAGCCTTGCCAAAATCCCACCAACTCTGCAGAGAAGAAAAATAAACTTTTTCATTTCTAAAACTTTCCCAAAAAAATGCAAACGTCTCTTTAAAAAAAGCATAATTTAACAGAGCAGTGTTAAAATGTCAATACACACTCCTTGGTGACACAGAATTGAAAAAAATCACTGCATATAATCAAACTGTGGTCAGAAAAACCAACTGGGTTTATTACACAACTCTTAAAAACATTATGATGGTGTCTGAAACTGTAAAATCTGTCTAGTCTTGCTAAAGGCAATAGATTTTCATGGGCATGCGCCCATGCATATTGTCTTGAATTCCCATTTAAATTCCTCCAAACATCGCTTAGGTCATTTCTTTCAATTAATTCGCAAAGCCATTTGCGAGAAGGCATATGTGGTTCTATATGACTGCGATCAATATTTTGATCAACGCAATTAAAATCCCCACCAAGAAATAGATATTCATCGGTATTGCAATTGCCTAGCGTTGAGCATAAAATATCCAAAAAAGCTATTCTTTCTATTGGTAAAGTGGGGGCATACACACAAATACAAACCAAAACATACTTTTCAAAAAAGGCTTGAATTTTCAAAAGTCTCCCCTTCACAATTTCTTCTATTTTAAAAGAGCTTGGAGTAAACTTTTTCGCAAACAAGATGGCGACTCCTCCACTACATGAAGTTTTATGACTTAGAAATATATGACCATTCCATTATTTTACCCAGTCTGTAACATTTTTATCATCACTATGTGTTTCTTGTAATAAAATAACATCAAGTTGTTTCTGTTTCATTATTTCATACACTTGCATCCTCTTTACATCATCCCTGGCTCCGTTTACATTTAAAGATGCAATACGGATATCTGTCATGAGTAAAGAAAAAAAGGAAACAAAAATTAAGCCATACTGAGACACACAGCCAAACAGAATAAAATAATTATGCCACTTTGTCATCATCATTATTCAGCTGATTTTGTATTTTTGAAACAAATTTTTTCAGTCGATATACTTCTTTATCCAGAAAGCAACCTTCACTCATTAGACTCTTAGTGCTTTCCACAAACCGTTTCAGGTCTGGGAAAAAATCAGTAATCCGTACTCCTCTCTGATTTTTTGTCACCTTTAAAAACTTCCTAATTTCATCAGCACTGTAATCATGGCACTGGAGGGGGTCCGCAATAGTGGCGTTTTCCATACGGATCCCAATTCGTCAGGCACTGACGTAACGTTGAACGTGGCTGACTGAATGGGAACGTCTAGGTTACTTGTGTAACCCTCGTTCCCTGAAGGAGGGAACGGAGACGTTACGTTCCGTTGCCACAGTTGCTGTACCACCGCTGTACGGCCGGGGCACGTAGTCTCGGCTCCTCAGCGAAAAACTGATGTGCGTTTGCACGCGCTCTCCTTTTATACCCGCGCTGCGGGGCGGGGTGCGCGTGGCGAAACACGCACGCCAACTGTCATTGGCTTGTTTAGTTAACACTCGAAGGTGATTGGGCTCTCGGGCGAGATCCCAATTCGTCAGTCACTGACGTAACGTCTCCGTTCCCTCCTTCAGGGAACGAGGGTTACACAAGTAACCTAGACGTTCTATATGACTGCGATCAATATTTTGATCAACACAATTAAAATCCCCACCAAGAAATAGATATTCATCGGTATTGCAATTGCCTAGCGTTGAGCATAAAATATCCAAAAAAGCTATTCTTTCTATTGGTAAAGTGGGGGCATACACACAAATAAAAACCAAAACATACTTTTCAAAAAAGGCTTGAATTTTCAAAAGTCTCCCCTTCACAATTTCTTCTATTTTAAAAGAGCTTGGAGTAAACTTTTTCGCAAACAAGATGGCGACTCCTCCACTACATGAAGTTTTATGACTTAGAAATATATGACCATTCCATTATTTTACCCAGTCTGTAACATTTTTATCATCACTATGTGTTTCTTGTAATAAAATAACATCAAGTTGTTTCTGTTTCATTATTTCATACACTTGCATCCTCTTTACATCATCCCTGGCTCCGTTTACATTTAAAGATGCAATACGGATATCTGTCATGAGTAAAGAAAAAAAGGAAACAAAAATTAAGCCATATCGAGACACACAGCCAAACAGAATAAAATAATTATGCCACTTTGTCATCATCATTATTCAGCTGATTTTGTATTTTTGAAACAAATTTTTTCAGTTGATATACTACTTTATCCAGAAAGCAACCTTCACTCATTAGACTCTTAGTGCTTTCCACAAACTGTTTCAGGTCTGGGAAAAAATCAGTAATCCGTACTCCGCTCTGATTTTTTGTCACCTTTAAAAACTTCCTAATTTCATCAGCACTGTAATCATAACATTTCCATTCACTTTGTGAACATCTTGAAGCACTGGAGTCAGAAAAGTCACTTTCACTTTAAATATTATCTGTATCATTCTTTTGTTCTTTTCTTGCTTGTTTTAATCCTTCTTCTCTGTCTTTCTTTTTCCTTTTAAGAAGAGTTTTGAAGACAACTTGATCCATGTCTACTTCACACAAATTTACATTCTCTGATGAAGATTCTATATCGGATAAGCGGTTCATCAAACTATTCTCTGTCTCCATCAATTCTGTAGCAACCCTTTCTTTAGGCAATCTCACATCCGACCTTATTTGATCTTCACCGGCTGATTCATTATCTTCCATGATTCCAATCATGGTTTGAACAGTTTCAACTGTTTGCTCACAAGACACCTTGTTTGTTATGCACTTTACTCTGTGCTTGCGTCATAAGCACTGACACAGATGTACCAGCAGTGCTTTCTTCATCTTGCACCACTTTCTCATTTATCGTGTCTTGCTTCGTGTACTTCCATTTTCGGGACGGCACGAGCCAAGTGTCCGGTCTTGTTGCATCCAAAACACTTCATAGTGTCAGTAAATACATAGAAAGTGTAGTCGAAATCATTAAATCTGAGTTTCAGATTTAAATTCATTTCTGTTCTGTTCTCGCTCAAAATCATATATGTGAATCTCCTAAAAGACACCACATGTTTAATCAACTCAGATTTGCTTCTGATCGCGATTTTTTTCACTGGAGCAACCAACTTTCCAAAACGTGACAATTCTTTAACCAAAGTCTCATCTTTAATAAAAGGTGGGATATTTGACAGAGTAACTTTTTTCGCAGGGGTCGAAAGAGGAAGCACGGGTGTAAAAAGGCCACTAATTACAATACCTATTTCCACCACATCATTGGCATTTTCTACAGTGTTCAAAAAACAAACAACTGCATTACTCATCCTTGATGCTGCTAAAATGCTCTTATATCCAATAATCTCTCCAATTGCCAAGATACAATCTTCCACACTTGCAGCGGCCACCACTTTAACTCCATGGTGCCGCATTAATGAACCGAACGAGTCAACACTTTGGGCCGCCATGCCCTCAGTGAATCACTGGCGAAAAAACGCCCAAAACTAAATGTTTTATCTACCTAATGCAGATCAAACAAAAAAAACAATATCCATACAAGAAAAAAATAAACTAAAAAGAAAAAAATATTTAAGGAAAGCCACAGCGGGCAGAAACCTCATTCGAACTCACCACACGCTCTTCACACTCACTCAAGAAATGCCCACGCATGCGCACACAAGAGAGAGATAGAGAGAGAGAGGGGGGGGGGGGGGGGGGCGTAATCACTGTGTCTGTTCCCCTTTCGGGCTCTGTCTTTACACTTATTTTGAAAGATGAAGCTTGCGATTATGGTAAGGGTACATTTCCGACGAGTACTTGCAGTGTTTGGCCAATCACAATGCACTGAGTCAGCTGGCCAATCAGAGCAGACTGCGCTTCTCAGAAGGAGGGACTTTGTAGAAAATGTGTTTGAGAGGCGGGGGATATAGGACCTACAATAATGTACAGTATTTGAAAAATAATGTGTTTTTTGAACATTAAAGCATGTCATCATATTCTGTTACACCAAATACACAAAATAAAGATCTTTAAAAAAGCATCATATGACCCCTTTAAAGGGGAAAGAACAGTGTTTTATGTAGTTTCAACATACTTTCATGAACATTTGTGCAACAGCACAATGTCTCAATTCAATTCAGTTTTTATCATCAGATCTTGCTTGTCTGGATTCTGTAAAGCCTTGGTTATGTTCAATCTTTCTGACAGCTGTAGCTTGCCACGTTTTTTTTTTTCACACAAAATTAAAGTCATGAATGTAGCGAATCAGCTCATGGGGAAATATGAATAATTAATCATAACTAGTTATAATTAATTATAAATATTTAGATCCGCTGTAGATATTTACTTGACCTCTCAGGGTCAACTGTCTGTCAATTCTAAGAACGT
>NW_015505422.1:991843-1000134 GCF_001515645.1 Sinocyclocheilus grahami
ACTAGTCTAACATACTACATAAACACTTAAACTGGTCCAACATACACATACACAAACACACACACACATACAGTTTGTATAGGAAATGGTTAAAGCTTAACGCAGTAAAGATAAGAGAAATAAGAATATGAAACTATGGTACCATTTGATATTCAGCAGATTTACACCTGAAGGAATTTGATTGGTCCAGACGCTACATGAGCGGTGTTTCCGACAAAATTAAAGTCATGAGCGGTGTTCCCAAGCATTAGCTTTTAGACGACAATGCTGATAGCGAAATTCAGACAAATTCAAGACAGATTTGACAAAATGTAGGAATAGCAACCAATTTCTTGTGTCAGAGCTAAATGAAAGAAGAGAGCTCTATATACAGTACATGTATGGAACTGAAGCTCTTTGAAATATTTGCTGAAATACACAACATTGCTTGTTTTTTTCCAGTGGGGAATTACAGGAACATTGGTCCTGACTTTAAATTTAAAGTTCACCCATAAAAATTTTAGGCAAAGTACATGCTTCTACAATCATAAAGTGATTGCACAAATTTGACCTGCATTAGGGGTGTCCCAGCACAAGGCCTTTGCTGTCTAAAAAGAACATTATAGCAAGACTAAATTAACATATAGTAAAAGACCAGGGATTTTTGGAATAATGTGCTTTGGACAGACAAATCAAAGTTGTTTGGCCACAATAACAGCAGACTTGTTTGGCACAGTCCAACAGCAGCTTTTCTGGAAAGGAATCGCATACCAACTGTGAAGTTTAGTGGTTGAAATGTCTAGTCCTCAAGGACTGGACAGCTTGCATTCATTGTTTCAACTATGAAATCTGCATCATATCAAAGAGTGCTTGAACATAATGTGAGACCAACTATCCGAAAGTTAAAATGAAAGTGGACCTTTCAACAAGATAATGATTCAACACACGCTCGCAAATCCACCAAGCACTGGCTTGAAAGGAAAAATAAATACATAAATAAAGGGTTATGGAATTGTTTAGTCAAAGCCTGGATTTGAAAGCAGTTGAGATGATTTGGGGGTTTTAATCAGAGAGTATGCAAGAAGACTCTCAAACATCTTGCAGTTGAAAGAATATTGCATGAAACAGGTCAATCATTACAGCAAGCACATGCCAGAGATAGCAATTATGTACAATTATAGCAAAACACCTACAACAAATTGTTTCTGCTAAAGGGGGCAATATCAGTTATTGAGATCTAGGGTGTACTTACTGTACTTTTTCCACAGAAGAAAATCTCATCATTTCTGTTGAATACATAAGTGAAAAACCCAATTGCCCTTGTGGTTTTGTTCAAGCATGTTAACTATATTATTAGGCACCATTTTAAAGAGGATCAAATGTTTGATTGTTCAAGTATGTCAAAACAATATGCATACACTCTTAAGAAAAATGGTTCTAAACAGTACCAGAAAAGGGTTCTTCGGCTTGTAACAATAGCAGAACCCTTTTTAGTGCTAAATATAACCCTTTTTTATAGGTTTCCATATAGAACCATGCTTTGAAAATGCTATATAGGACCTTATTGGTGTTCATTAATATTAGTATGTTAATATCATAGTATTATTTGTATACATTATTTATTAATATTGTTTTTTACCCCTCTATCTGCCTGGTCTTATAATATCTTGAAGTGTCTATTAGGGTTTTACATAAAATCAACAACAACAACAACATATCAGTTAGGTACTTTTTTAATGACGTGAAATTGTAGCAAAAATGACAGTGTTCTAACAACAGTTAATAGCAGATGAATGACAATGGACATTGAACATAAATAAATGCTTTTAGAAATAAAACAAAATATAACATAAAATAGTGTATTGAAGACCAAGCTCCAGTGAAATATCTTCACAATCCTCTATGATGCCTTTAAGTTAATCATTATCTGTATTTTGGTGTGATTGAATGGCAGTTTCTCTCTGCAGACGATGAGGTTGTAGGATGTGACAGCTTCTGAAATGCACATTTGAGTTTAGATATACAGTTTGTCTCCTTTCATTTGTTTATGTGAAAACAATTGTTTATGAAGGCCAAAAGTAGTATGTGAGCACTTTACAATGTTAAAAGGAAAAAGTAATATCAAGGGATAGCTGGGTATGTTAATGCATAAACCCTATTAATAAAAGATATCTAACAAAATGGACCATAAATTCAATATCTTTGTTACTTACTTAGTGAAGACGAGGAGAGTATCCTTAACTGAACAGAGCTGGTCACACTTACATGTTCTCTTAAACTAAAAAGAGAAAAGACATAGGAAACAAATTAGCATTTGAAAGTTATAATGTATAGACATTTTAAGAAAGACATTATTTACCTGTTGAGAATGTGTTGACAGTCTGTGTGGTTGGATGGCTGAGCCCCAGCAAATCAATAACGAGGCATCTTAGAGTGTAGCCTCGGTTAGGGATTTACATTATAACAACAACAATAACCAAAACAGCAGCATGTTGTATACATAAAATATACATATAAATACATAAAGAAGTAAAACACAAAATAAGAACAACAAATAGATGTGATGAAGACCATCTTTCAGTGAAACAATCACAATCCAATCAATATGATGCCTTTAAGTCCATCATTTTGGTGTGAATAAGTAGCGATTTTTCTCTGCAGATGATGAGGTTGTGATACATCTGAAAAACACAATTGAGTTTAGAGTTACAGTGTGTCCATGCGTTTACGTAAAAACAATTATGTTTATGAAGGCCAAAAGCAAAAATGAACAGTATGTGAGCCCTTCACAATCTTAATAGAAAAAAGTGATATAAAGTCATGGGATGGTTTTAATGTATATATACAGTGGGGAAAAAAGTATTTAGTCAGCCACCAATTGTGCAAGTTCTCCCACTTAAAAAGATGAGAGAGGCCTGTAATTTTCATCATAGGTATACCTCAACTATGAGAGACAAAATGAGAAAAAAAAATCCAGAAAATCACATTGTAGGATTTTTAAAGAATTTATTTGCAAATTAAGGTGGAAAATAAGTATTTGGTCTAACAATATGAATTATATATGAATTGCCTCTTTTACTTAGTGGAGAAGAGGAGAGAAGTTTCCACAGTTTAGCAGAACCATCTTTTTTAGAGTGTATGTTTTAATGTATATTTTTTAAATGAATGACAGCTGCAGTCTTGGTGTGGTTACTGCTAACCTGTGTTGCATCATGTATGTTATTTTAATATTCCTCTGTGACATGTAAACAGCGATCATATCAGTTTATGTTTTTCATACTTTAACTCTCTGCTGCAGTTGTAACGGCACCTGTATTACATCATTCAATTATGTAATAATATTGCCTGCGTCAAAAACGTTGCAACACCTTGAAATTGAAGAGGCTTCACAGAGCCCCTAAAATGAAGAGAAAACAGCATCAGAAAGATGTGTTGGTGGCCACAGCAGTGTTTCCCTCATACAACTGAAAAATAACGCACCCAGTTTGGCACAAATGAGTATCGCCCCCTTAAGTACTGAGGTTTGTTACCGCTAGAATAATGCAAAAATTCATGTTAAGTATGTATAATGGGGCTGTGTGCTTTAATGCATTGCCCAAACATTTGTGCCTGCTTTGTGTAGTGATTGTAAAGTCTTGCTGTTGGCTGTTTTGTTCAGTGAAAGTGTTCTTCATTAATGCATCATTGTGTCATGCTGCTGATGAATGTTGATTTATGTAAAAAACAGCAACTAAATGAGAGTCAAGTATCGCTCATGCCATCTGTTGACCTTTACAACCCACGGCTGGTGCTTCTTTCTCTCTCTCACACCAACACAAACACACACACACGTTTACATGACTTTCAAAATGTGTGGAGAGATTTTTCGGAGGGCTTTATTTTCGCTCAAAGCCAAGTAAATAGTGAAACTGAGTCATGCATTAAATTGGTTACAGCGCCTTCTTCAATGCACGAGGGACTTGCATAAATACAGAGATGAGGCCACAGCGACCAGCACTTCCTCAAAGCATTTGGAACTAACTGTGTCTGAGGGGGCATAACAAAAATTAGATCAAAATTCACTGTCCAGGCTTTGATTTTAAGGACAAAGTAATGGAAAAACTATGAATATAACCACACAAATGGATAAAAACAGCCTAAAAAAAAACCTTTTAGTGTGTGTGTATTTTTATTTATTTATTTTTCAATTGTTTTTCCCCTTGATGCAATGAAAAAGCCACATGTACTTTGATCAAGAGATATATAAATGCTACAATTCCATCTGTAGTAGTCATAACTGGCCTTTTGACTATCAGCATGAAGTCTGGTCCACTTTGCAGCTTATTCTGGACTGGACATTTTGGTTTAGACAAAAAGAGACCATATGTCTGACATGTAAAGGGACCAACCAGTGTTTTCTAAGCAAGAAAGTTGTTTATTTTATAATTAGTCAATAATGCCATAATTTTCTTCATTCAGGCCGAGAACTCGCACAAAAACAAGAGGCGGGATTTATCACACAAACCTATCACATTCAGTCGTCACTAATCATATTCAATTATAGCACGATGGAGGCATTGCCTCCTCTCACGTGAATTTCCCCCATTCATCTCAATGAGCCTCCAGAAAAGTCATGGCAACTCAAGAGGTCAAAAGTCAAGGGATCTCTGTAGAAAGTCAATGGACTGTAGGGAGGCAAGCCTCCGCTGTAACTTTACCTGTGGGTGGTGTCGCTGTTGGACAGTGTTACTTTATAAAAAAACGAGTGACTTTTACACTTTTAATATCATATTTAGTCATATTTGCACAGTTTTATTTTTGTAATATCAATTATTTTCTCATCCAATTTTGAGGAGAGGAGACACTGCCTCCCTTGCCTCCTCGGAGGAAACGCCCCTTTGTTTTAGACACTTCAGCATAATATATGGTTAAAATTGCAATATATGAACTGATTCTCATAGACATAAGCAAGACATAGGCTGATTCTCACAGACATAAGCAAATAAGAAATTCAAACAGTCTTGTAAAACTCAGTGACTGTTGCCTTGTTCCAACCATTTTTCCCATCAAACATTGAGCTAGGACGCCTGAAAGTTTGTTTTCCTTATATTTAACTCTACAGACACATTCTTGGCACTATAGATTCAAAAGAAAAATACAAGTTTGCAGAGTAAGAAACATTTTTGGATGGTAATTCTCTCAGTTCTCTCACCATTGGCAGGTGTATGCAGGAGATAAGTTAATTTTGGAACCTGGTGGCGCAGCAGTCTCCGCAAACAAAAAAGAAATCAGAGGAAATGTGTGTAGACTCATAAATTGAGAAAACAATGCATAATATGCAGATCTGCCATGAATATCTAGATTACCTGCTACTAAGTGCATCAAACAAAAGTTCCACACATTTCGCTCATATTATCAGCCATTTTGTTCCTAGCAGACTCTTAACAATTGGCACTGTGACACGTAGAAGTTGCGTACCAGTGAGGCGGCGCATTTACTGGAACATATTTTATCTGAGCCTGAGACTACACCTGACTTTATATAATCACCAGAAACAAATTACAGTATTTTGGAGTGATGATCAGGCCTTCACATTTTCGTACCTGGGCTCATATACTGTAGTTTCTGTTCTGTAAAATACGCACATCACTAATGGATGTCCCACTCCACCCCTCTCTGGCTAAAGTTTGACATATTTTATAGGGTTTAATGTACCAGTTTATGTCTCAGCACTACTGAGTGCAGTGTTTGCCATGGAAAAAGAAACCCTTCCAAGATTTATACACACATAATGGCTCATATACTGTAGTTTCTGTTCTGTAAAATACGCACATCACTAATGGATGTCCCACTCCACCCCTCTCTGGCTAAGTTTGACATATTTTATAGGGTTTAATGTACCAGTTTATGTCTCAGCACTACTGAGTGCAGTGTTTGCCATGGAAAAAGAAACCCTTCCAAGATTTATACACACATAAATCTATGGAGGGCAAGATGTATACTGGTATATTGATCAAGAGAAGGTGTGAATGTCATGCTTTCACTGTGCATTATGGAAGAGATATGTCTATCTTAACATTTATCATAAAGCCATTGATGCTGTGTTAAAATGTGTTAAATTGAACACTTTTCAAGGGTATCAACCTTACTAAGACCCCTGCAAATAGGTTTATCTATGGTTCCCTGAAGAACCTTAAACATCCATGGAACCTTCCCATTGCACAAAAAGCTCTTTATAGTGAAAAGTGTTCTTCAGATTATTACAAAATGGGGGCTGTATAGATGCATACTAAGTTGAGAGAGAAGAAAGACTCTCAAACTCATTTCCACAAAGCAGGTGCTGAGCAAGGGATATTATTGCCTGGCTGCCATGGCAACGAGAGCATGCATGCACTACTCATCTGGTTGCTAAGGCAAGCATCACTATTGCTATTGCAAATGCTTATTGATTAGAACAAACCCCATAACCATAACTTGTGTGTAACCATTTGTACTATGGATATGTTCAGTTTAAATTAACTGAGCTGAATGATGCCATTATTGTCTCCTGTGAAGCTGCTTTAAATTGAAGTTGTTTCATAATTAATGAATTTCATTGACACGAACAGTGTTATTTTCCTGTTTATTACTATGATGCTGCTTTGAAACAATCTGCATTTTTATAAAGCATTATATAACATAAATGTGACTCAATAGAAATGATGCACTTTAAAGGGATACTTCACCCAAAACTAAAAATTAGCTTTTTAATTGAACTAATTTAATTTAATTAAACTGTGGTCCTTGGTGATTCATAAAATGCAAGTTAGCAGCTGCCTGTTTTGAGAATAAAAAAATCGTATCAAGGTACGCAAAATTAATACCCATGGCTCCTAACAATATATTGAGGTCTTATGAAGCGAAACAATCCGAAAGTGAGTTTTATTTGAGTAGCTTGTAGATCTGTGCTGCTTGAAAATGATTGTTTCAGATGGTTCTGTCCGATTTGGTGACCTGGTTCAACTAGTTCACCAAAAACAACCGGTTCATAAGAATGATTTGTTTGTGACATCACTCCAGACCATTTGCTGGAGGCTATGGATTACAGGTAATAATGTTATAAATAATCTTCAGTTTCTTCCACAAACCAATCGTTTCACTTCATAAGAACTTGATATATCTTCAGGAGGCATGGGTATTAATTTTGTGCTTCTTGATATGCTTTTTTTATTCTCAAAAACGGGAAGCTTACGGAGTCAAGCATTGTCGGGCATAGCACTGCCTTATAGTAATTACCCAAAATATCAAAGCAACTACACATAAACAACCTAGCATATAGTAGTGGTTAGTTTTGCAGCAGATAATGTACTGTAGTTGGTCACATTATATCATAAAGGAGAAATGTGAATTTGTCAGGACAATGGCTAAAATTGCTAATCCTCAAATGATCTGGCATTATATTTAGGACGCACACACTGTTAGCTTGATGATTTATTTGTGTCTGTGTCTGTGTGTGAGAGAGCGAGATACAGAGTGGTAATTCAGATAATGAGTAAAAAACATTCATGTTTTTTCTTGACAGACCTCATCATATGCTTATCAGTCCAGTGCAGAGGTGGAAGAGAATGGGTATTTTAGTCAGTATACGTGTGAGGTAATCTCTGTGTGTATGTGTAAGAGCAGATACCCACAAAAACTTACAGGGTCAGCTAACTTTGCACAGCGTGAGTGATATGTTTCACTCCCTGCGGCGTTCTGGCTGAGTCTGTGAAAACACATGAGCGACTGAGGTTCAGATATAGCAGTGGGCGGCAAGGTCACGGGGTTTGCACTTTGTTGTAATGCAGGGCAGCAACGCTGTGGGCCTCTTGCTATTGGCTCAAAATGACAAAACAGGCATTATTCCTTTGAGGAGCTTAGCACTGGACTGTGAATAATTGCCCAAACAAAATATTGATACTGACATGTTAAAAGTGCCTCTCTGGGCTGTAAAGTGTCACTTCAGGTCTGTTTTGACACAGGTGTTGGGCAGTTTGGATCCCCTGCAGTGATTTCAACAGGCTGAGCATCCGAGAGATTATGACAGTGATGTAGCCGGCCTTTCTTTTGATGCCTGATATGCTCGTGGGATCTCTCTGCATCTAGCCGGTGTAAATTACTGCCGGTTTAGACATGGTCCCAGAACTGCTTGATTAATCCTCATTTGTCATTTCAAGCTGGTTGTGAGATCTCTGCACCTTGGCTGTGAAATATTAGCAGACAGGCCTTTGGCAGATGCAGCACTAATGCATCCGTCCTTCTGTGGTTCTGGACACAGCAAGGATTGCTGTGCTACAAATAGTATTCTGTTCTCC
>NW_015505422.1:1000359-1000635 GCF_001515645.1 Sinocyclocheilus grahami
TAAATTAAGGTTTTGGAGTGGCCTAGTCAAAGTCCGGACTTAAATCCGATTGAGATGCTTAAACAGTCCATTCATGCTCGAAAACCCTCCAATGTGGCTGAATTAAATCAATTCTGCAAAGAAGAGTGGGCCAGAGTTCCTCCACATGATGTGAAAGACTCATTGCCAGTTATCACAAACGCTTGATTGCAGTTGTTGATGCAAAGGGTGGCACAACCAGTTATTAGATTTAGGGGACAATTACTTTTTCACGTAGGGCCAGGCAGGTTTGGACAG
>NW_015505422.1:1000646-1016722 GCF_001515645.1 Sinocyclocheilus grahami
AAAATCATCATTTAAAAACTGCATTTTGTATTTACTTGCATTATCTTTGTGTAATATTAAAATTAGTTTGATGATATGAATCTTTTAAGTGTGACAAATATGCAAAAAAATAAAAAAACAGGAGGGGGGCCAACACTTTTTCACACCACTATATATATATAGGCCTATTAAGTTACTTGACATAAAAGTTGACTCAAATCAAATAAAATAACTAGTTAAAATAAAAACTTGAAGCTAAATTTCTAAAATTAAATATAATTATTAAATTAAATACTATAAATATAAATTATAATATAATTAAATATTTACAAAAATAAAATCTAATAAAAAAATGTTAAGACTATAATAGTGTATCAATCATATTAAAATAACACTGCAACAGACATATTGAGTTGTGGTGCTCATTGGAGTCTGGCCTGCAACACTGGAACATGTAGACTGATGAAAAATAGATTAAATAGCACCTGCAAAATTTGTACAAAAATAACAATTTATCAAAGTAATTTCAGAAACTACAAATTAAAGTGCAAATAAATATCAGAGATAAGCAGATATTAATTAATGGCCATTATGCCAAAACAAAGACTTTGAAAAGACAATGATGACACACACATAATATAATGCATATAATACAACATACAGAACTACCACATTTTGCTATAAGTTTGATTGCATCATATAATAATTGCTGTTAATAGTGTTCATTGTCTGTTTGATTACGTCTTTAACTGATTTTTCCATACATTTCTGCCATATGTATATTAACTGACAGTCACCACTGATAAGCTATCATCAATTATTGTAGAAACTTAATTTGCTGTAAAGTTGCTTTGCAACGATTTGTATCGTGAAAAGTGCTATACAAATAAACTTGAATTGAATTGAATCGAATAATAGAAATGAACCATTGTTTAATTGAAAATTATTTTTAGCACACAAAATTATAAGTGAACTTATATTCAAACATGCACAAATGTATTTCTTTTTCGTTTTTTTCAACATTGCTATTCTCTTTCGTAGTTTCTGTGCCTCTCTGGTGCATATCTCTTCCCCAGTGTGCACTTAGAGGTTTATGGGCCTGGTTGTGTAGTGGTTTTGAACCGTGGTAAAGTGCGGTCTGAAATTCTGATAAAGGACTTGCTGCCTTTTCTCTTTATGGTTTGTGAACTGAGGTGATTATCGTCTTCTGCTCTAAAATCATTCTCAAATTAATGTAACAATATCATATAATCATATAGATAGGAATATATAAGAATGTCAGAGGCTATTTGCACTAAGTGCAAAAAGCAATAAGATGCTATTTACACTAAGTGAAAAACTAAGTATTTTCTTAGTGATATATTCTTTTTACAGCAAGTGCAAATAACGACAAAAATCAGTAAGTGAAAATGGCAGTATTCACTTTGAACATAAATAAAAAAATAAAAAAATACATAATTTACTAAATGTGATTAAATGTAAAATACCAATTGTTTAATTGAATTTATACTACGGGGGGCCAATGAATGCTTGAATCTGATTGGCTGACGAACGTTCTAAGGTGTGCAATTATTTTCAGGGAAACGCATGGCAAACGTAGTTCCAGGCATGTCTTGACTGCATTACATGCCCATATCACTTTGCCAAATGATTTCAGTAATTTCAAAGGTCCTTATTGCCTAAAATAGCAAAAGAACAAAAAAACCCACAACGACACTGGCCAAACAAATAAATATAGTAAACAATAGGATAAAAATGACAGACCATTTCCATGTTTTTGCCACACAATTACATTTTATTATGTACGGAAAGCACATACTCTATCTCTCCCACTCTCTCTCCCTCAGATGGGCCTGGTTGTGTAGTGGTTTTGAGCCGTGGTAAAGTGCGGTCTGAAATTCTGATAAAGGACTTGCTGCCTTTTCTCTTTATGGTTTGTGAACTGAGGTGATTATCGTCTTCTGGATAAGATGCTATTTACACTAAGTGAAAAACTAAGTATTTTCTTAGTGATATATTCTTTTTACAGCAAGTGCAAATAACGACAAAAATCAGTAAGTGAAAATGGCAGTATTCACTTTGAACATAAATAAAAAAATAAAAAAATACATAATTTACTAAATGTGATTAAATGTAAAATACCAATTGTTTAATTGAATTTATACTACGGGGGGCCAATGAATGCTTGAATCTGATTGGCTGACGAACGTTCTAAGGTGTGCAATTATTTTCAGGGAAACGCATGGCAAACGTAGTTCCAGGCATGTCTTGACTGCATTACATGCCCATATCACTTTGCCAAATGATTTCAGTAATTTCAAAGGTCCTTATTGCCTAAAATAGCAAAAGAACAAAAAAACCCACAACGACACTGGCCAAACAAATAAATATAGTAAACAATAGGATAAAAATGACAGACCATTTCCATGTTTTTGCCACACAATTACATTTTATTATGTACGGAAAGCACATACTCTATCTCTCCCACTCTCTCTCCCTCAGAAACACACACACATACAGTTTGCACACATTAACATGCACGCTAATGTTGTTAGCGCTACTCTGGCGATTTTATCAGTATAGTTTAACAACTTAAAAACTACATGACTTCTCACAAGCAAGGTAATAACAACAGCACTGTTTGTGAAGAAAATTAACTATAAAATTTCACTATAACTAGAGACATGGCTGCCGAACACTTTTGAGAGACACACAGAGGTAATCTCTCTCTCTTTCTCTCTCTCTCTATCTATCTCTAATAACTTAGTTATTAACTGCATTAGTCTGCTATCAACGGCTCAAGCCTCCATTACTAGGTTCAAAATGACGTTTTGGAATTAGCAACAGAGGCGTTGGATGAGATGCAGAAAAAAGAATCATACTCACAATAGTGTTTTAAGGACAAAACTGGACGAATACCTTGGAATATATCATCTGATCGATGTCTTGAGGTGTGGTAACCAAAGTATAAGCGGAATAATTGACTTCGGTCCGTTGAATTCTAAGAAAATAATGCACACCCGAGGTGTAACATCACCACCTTGGGTAGCCATCACCACCTTGGGTGTGCATTATTTTCTAAGAATTCAACGGCCCGTCATCAATTATTCCTTACTAATCACATCAGTATTTCATGAGACCCCCAATGAAGGTCCCACTCAAAGACATTAAACGGTATTATTATATGTTTCAAAAGTGAAACATTAAAATGCATTTTTTAGACTTAAAAACTTTTTTAAAAAATCAATCCCAGATTGTCTCCACATGATACTGTATTACAAATGAAGCTTGCTAAAAACAGTAAACTGCTGCATATTTACAGCTATGATAGATGCAGAGAGAGTATGTTACTTTTTTTTATAGAAATACAGCAAAATACTGAAAGAAAATATTGACTTAAAAAATGTAAAGTAGTTCAACTTAAAAAATGTGCTGTGCGACCCCTGTGTTCTGTTCCATGCTTGAATATCCCTGATATTTAGTGAGTTGCTTTGTTGGCATTTGTTATTAGCACACGCAAAAGCCTCCTTTAAATAAGGGTGAAAGCCTATTTGCATTTATATGTTTTTGTGCAATTATTCTTAGTAACCCACAATACACCCATACATCACACACACACACACACACACACAATTTGTTAGATTGCTTCAGTAAATTAGTACCCTTCATTTGGGACCTTAGTAAATCAGGTTCTATCTGCCTAATAAAAAATGTTGTTTTTCCTCATAATTAGTGGTGTATAAGCTCATATACATATGAGGAGGAAGGCTGAGATAAACACATGCCTCATTAGGGCTGTCCAGGTTTCAGAGGGACTGGCAGCTAGATGTCACATTTCCCTTCAGCAGATTGTTCCAAAAGAGCCCGTTCTGCCTCCTGGTGTTTTTTTTTCTGGCCTTATAGTAAAATTAAGAGCACATTAAATTGAGAATAGTCATCGTTTGGAGATCAAACGTTGACCTAGCCTGGAGCTAAAGGGACAGTGATAAGGAACAGGAGCCCTGCAGTGTGAATTTAAGTTTTCAATGACATGCAAGATTAAATACTTGGCCTGCTCGGAGCAGGACTTGAACCTGCATGAGATTCTTAAAGCCAGGGCTGTGAGGGTTACCTGCACAGCTATCTCATACCAGCTGGTCTCCGTTACATGAGCACACAGCTGGCATCAGAGGGCATTCGACAGATTTCCAGGAACAGTTATCACATTATCGCTAATTATGTCAATCAGCTCTGCAGCCACAGACAGAAACTGAATGGTTGCATCAAAAATAGCATCAGTGCATGTGGAAATAATTATTTCTTGGATTTCCATTTTATTTGTACTTAATAACCCAAGTGTGCTGTAATAGTTGCCAAAAAAAAAAAAAAAAAAAACCTGTAGCAGGTTTACAGCATCTGTGGTTGCACAATGTTGATTTTCATGAATGCAGCCGGAATACATGTGATCTCTATGGGCTTGTTTACACCTGGTCATTTCATGCGTTTTCGCTGATCGGATTTGTTAAAATGTTTCCATTTACACTTGGCCACATAAATATGTCGTCACAAAACTAATTTTCAATTCAATTCAATTCCCGCGTTATATATTTAAATTTAACGGAGTTCACATCAACGAAATCAAAAGATAAGCGCTGCATTTTATTAATTATCAGCTCATTTCAAGATTAAAGACAGGATAGGAGAGGAGAGCGCGCGGCATCAGCACTGGAAAAGATAAGTTTGTCTTATTACTTTTAATGAAGATGATTGTGTGTTGAGTATCTGCATCTTACTTTCGTGGCAGTTTGCACATCGGCTTGCTGAAGAGATGCTCAGCTACTCGTCCGCGGCAATGTGTGTTGCATTAGCGCTGTCATATCTGACTATAATGTCATATAGCCTATAAAATGCTCTCACACATTTATTATTTTAACATTTTGGGAGGAGTAACATTTTCATATGTGGTTTCAACAACCAGATTAATTTACACTTGTCCAGTTTCGTCTCCTGAAGTGGTTTGAGCGATCGGATTTATATCCGTCTCGAATGCGTTTCGGAGTGCATTTACACCTGGCCTTATCACGATCAGATAGCTATCCGATCAGAAAAAACACATGAAGTGACCTGGTGTAAACAGGCCCTATTGGTGCATGTCCTCAGATAACCAAAGTTGTTACTTCAGGCTAAATAAACTGAGATTATTTTGCAACCCCCTTCTCACCTTTATTTATTTTCGCTATATGTAATTAATTAACTACCATTTATACAGATTCTCAAGTCATGTGCTTTTGCTATACTTTTTTTTTTTTTCCTGTAACCTCCCGTTTTTAGAGTTGTCCCTTTATTGTTTTGTTGACAAAGGTTTGTTGTAAAAAAGGACAGGGAAGAAAGAGAAGACACTCAAGGAAGCATGACATTTAACAGAAACATGTAATGTATATCAGTGCTATGTTGTTACTGATTTTAGGTTCATTTCTATTTGAATAGACTCTGGTCATATGAAAAAAAGATGTCATAATTCAAATTTTATGAACTCTGAACTCTGAAATGAAGACATTTGCTCTATAGAGAGTCTAAACATCACAGGTTGACTTTTCATGCTATTTGGTTGAGACAATGTTACAGTTTTATGGTCATTTAAAAAGATCCAGAGGCTCACGTATTTCTATGCTTTTCATAGAAATCAATGGCTTACTTAAAGTTGTCTCTGCATATTAAGCTGAGAGAGGAGAAAACACTTTAGCATCCAGCAAATTGCACACTGCACCTTTACAGTCTTAACACAGTTTATTAAGATGCATCTACTTACTGGCACTTTCCTTACTTTTACTTCCTGTGTTTATTTTGTTCATTCTGTCATGCACATAGTGGTTGGATCACTCTGATGAATAAACAGATAATACCCATTTTGAGGGGTGATTTGTTTTTGCCTTAAATCTGTCTGTTATATTTCATGCTCATTTGTATCACTGCAGTTTTTAGCTACACTAATGAGCAATTTATGCTAATTAGAAGGTTTTTAAATTAATTAAACACTGCTGTAATGAAACATCCTAACTGCATTTATTCTCACAGCACACTTTTTGTTTTACACAAGGCCTTTGGAAAATAAATAGCTGCGCTGTCAAAGGAAATAGAAAATATTTGGTGACCTTATCTCTGGTGAATGAATAAGTCTTGGTCGTAAGTCACATTTGCTGAAAAGGCTGATGCGATATCTGCAGATAACCAGAAAACATCCTTATTTTTCTGCAACGTGCAATGGACAGTTGGTGGAAGTGTGTGGATTCTGACCGATCGCTTAGTTCATTCCCTGTATGGCATGAAGAGCGGTTGTTGGCATGAGTTCAGCCTTCCCAGGTGGCAAATAGAGGGTAATTGGTCCTGCCAGCTCTATTTTTAGGTGAGTGCAAAGAGATACATTAATCAGACCACAGTAATTTCAAAAGGAACTGTTTATGTTATTATACATTAGAATAGAATCCATTATTTGAATCTAATCACTTTTTTCCACATTGTTCTTAAACAATACAAAACCAAATATGATATGTCCATGTAACAGTGTGACTAAACAAGAGCTGATTGCAATCACATTGTCAGTTATAGTTCATAATCACCATATTTAGTTGTTTTGCAGAGCCACAAGTATTTTGTCATAAGTTTAAGCTACGTCAACTGCAGTCTTATTCATATTGCATACACAAATCATTATGCCAGATGCACGTTTCCAGGGGTATGAAGAACACTTCAGATGTTGCTGGATTTGACAAATTTACCAGGTTCATGGCATCAAATGTTGTTTTGTTTTGAGGCAGTTGGTAGGGATGCCATTTTTGTTTGGCTGAAAGAGAAAATACTAGAAAATGTGTCTAAAAATATGAACAGAATCTAGTACTTTCAACAGATAAAAGAATCATTGACAAAATAAATATCCACATTATATTCAATAATAATAATAATAATAATAATATAAGTTTGTTGATAATGCCTTGCAAGGCAGCTCACAAACTACTGGAAAAGAGCTCTAAAAAGTTCCATCATTAAAGACAAGTAAATGAAAAGTGCTTATTCTGCATGTCTTTCAAATACTAGTTTTAATGCATGACACTGTCACACCACTCACAATCAAAGCTTACAGTTCTGCGTACAGCTACCTGAGGTCAACTTCATCATGTGCCCTTCATATAAAACATGTTACTTGGGCATTTTATTTTAGCATACATTTACCAGACATAAAAGAGGTTAAAAATGGGGTCTGATGAAACCAGACTGACAGGTCACAAAGTTGACTTGGTGTCAAAAGTGGATTACGTTTTGCAAAAGAAGGAGAAATCCATGTCGCCCTCATTAGCGGTCACATGCATTATTTATGAGCACCCATTGTACGCAGAAGCTAGATTAGCCTCCGTCTGACATTTGGAGTCGACTTCAGACATCATCAATATTAATAAATGCTTGTAAATTACATCACGGTCCATGTGGTCTCACTTATAAGGAGTTTGTGTAGACACTCGACTTAGTCAAGTGTTTTTATATTGACTTGACTCCAAAAACTATTTAATAATGCAGGAAGAACATTGACTATTGAGTAGCATTGACAGTCTTTGTGCCGTATGAGGATACATTTCTTCAACATATGTCAGGAATCCATAATCGTTTCCATGATAAATCAGACTCACCCATGCTGAGTGCTCTCAGTCTGTTATTGTCTGCACATATTATACTTAATCTTTGAACATCCTCCGTTCCTTTCTGTTCAAATTTCACTTTTAAGCACATTTGAAACCATTTAGTTTGAGCTGTAATTACTGCCATACATTCAGTTTTTTTGTTTTTGTTTTGTTTTTTCATAAGCTGGGTTTAATGTTCACCATGAAGTAGTTCATGGTGAATTTATTTGATTATAGTGTTCATTGGAGGCTTTGTGACAGTCTCCCTCATATACAGTATAAGAACTTGCTGTGAGGAAGCATTTGCGATGAAATATTGAGAAACTGCTAGCAAATGAAAGCATGAGCAGAGAGGTAGTTTCAAATGCTCAACTTGAAGTGAAAAATGCACTTTTCCTTTTATACTATGATACAGTGTTGTAAGATACAATTCATGCACTGTAAAAATTTGAACTTACAAACATCTGTTCCGACTTATTTTGTGTGACCTAAATAAGAATATGTTTTGTTGACCGTACATAAGTATTTGTTCCAGAATTCTAGATTGAATCATCTATTAATTAATAGTTTATTACATATAGCACTGCCAGTGATTTGCTGCAAAAAAGTGCAATTTGGTATGTGACCACCAATAGGAGTGTGGACAGTGATCCTAATGCACTTGGATACAGAAGTCAAGTACGAAAGCCAACAACAGCAACCAACAGCACAGAGACTTGCTGACCTCCAGCGATTCAGTCGTTGTCAGTGTGAACACTACTTCACTCCTACATACCGAAATTGTAGTGTGCCTGGTCCTTCTGTGAGACAGCTTTATCAAAATCATTTTAGTATATCTGTATCTGTGCTTTGATTCCGATACAAAGGCATTTAATAGTCTTTTTCAGGTCAGTTTTTGGATTTTCTTCTATGCAGCCATATGGCATGACAGAAACTTTGAAGTTGGGCTTTGCTCAACTTGCATCCTCCAAATCACCCTCCCCGAGAAAGTGATGTTCTGCTTTGATGGAGTTCACAAACAGTGTGGAGATGAAACTTTCAGTTCATACTGCATGTGTTACGCTCTGAAGAAATGACACTTATAAGTATCGACTAATGTTTGCTTCAAGGCAGTAATTGAATCTGTCACAGATTTCTAAGAATTTAAATTATGAACCCTGCCACTGAGTTTCTTGAGTAGTTTAGCCACATAATGTGTGTTTGAAACAGCATACTCTCATACTGCACACTGAGAACAATGTAATTTACAATATACATACTGTACACATTATACACATCTTCTATAGAATAAGTTTGTAGCAGGGGGTGGGCGCTAAGAACATTTCTATCAGATTAAGGAGAGAATATTAACTATTTAAAAAAATAAAATAAATAAACAAATTAACAATCTGATCTGGGCTGCATTTCCCAAAAGCTTCGTCAGCCAAAGAAGTTTGTAAAAACGATCGTACGACTGATCTTAATATTACGGTCTGTTTCCCAAAAGCATCCTAACTTAAGTAGCACTTGAAAGCACTTCGTAAAGCCCTAAGTGCATCGTAAGAAGACAGATTTATGCGGTCACCTGCAGGACAATCGGCAGATTGCACCTTTAACTTTATTTAAGTGCAATGTGATTATAATATAAGGATTTGATTGTACTTTATTGTACACTTTATTACTCGTTTTTGTTGTTGTTGTTTAAATGAATTTATAAATGAAATAATTAAAAATGGCAGAAACTAATAGAAATACACATCTAAATTAAATAACTGAAAAAAAGACTAAAGAAATAATGTAGGAAATATGCTTCAAAGACTGGGGGAAAAAAATCTGTGTAAAGTATAATTGTCACAATTTGCTACTGTGAGGAGCACAGAGCGAGGAACGAGGAGACGTGGAGTAGACTTCAAACAAACAGACTTTAATTACCATCAATGGAACCAGGAACACACACGTAGCGGGGAAAGACGAACAATACCGGACAAAGAAACTAGGAACCGAACTCACATTAAATACACTTGATGAGACACACCTGGGAGTAATAAACAATCAAACACATGGGAAAAATAGGTCAGGGCAGGCACATGGAGAGGGAAAAACAAACAGATAGAGTCCAGGGGCGTGACAATAATTTAATATAATATAATATAATACAATAAAATATTGCATTATAGTTATTATATCCGAGTTGTCTGGAACGCAGCATTAGGTTAACATTTCAATAAACGAGCGTGTACTACAATTACGAGCCATTTATAAGGTGACATTTCAGCACTTGACAAACGGATAGCGACTCCTAAGTAGCACTTAAAGCACGGCTACGTGCGATTGTGTTAAGTGCATTTTTGGGAAACGCACATGAAAAAATAACGGACGATCGTAAAATGCTCTTAAGCTCTAAGATCAGTCGTTATCGAGAAACGCAGCCCTGGTTAGTTTGGACGCCAGACAAGCTCAGTCTTGTCAGATATAACTGTTTTCACCCAGAATAACTCTTTGAGCCACCGGTTACAAAAATAATTTGAATGAAATTCCCACACAGAGTAAGTTCAGGTTCATAGTTTCAAAGTTGTATTTAACACTTAATAATAATAATAAAAAAAAACAACAACCAAACAGAGAAAAACTTTACATTCTGTTTCAAGTTCAAATGCAACCTCAATTTCACAGTGATATTTTCAACAATCAATATGGAATCGAGCAGAAAACTTAGTACTTTGGATCAAGTTCATATTTTCAGCAATCCACCAAAGTCCAAAATGAAAAAGTTCCAATATTCTTTCCACCAATTTTGTAGTTCAACAATGACAAGGAAATAATAAAACATGAACGAAAATGGAAGAAGGTGCCTCTGAGGTAGCAGTATCACTGATGCATGTAAACCTCAGCAGATTCAACACTCCTCGAGATCCTGCTCGCGCTTGTCAGCATAAGAGACTTGCTTCGCTCTGCAGCTGGTGTCCAGAGGTGCAGCACGCACACTCAAATGATCACCCGGCAGCTCACGCTCATCGCGATCCACCCTGCCCAAACACGGCGAGGTCTCCACAATGCAGCGACGGCATCTGACTCTATTTAGGTGACCTGCATCTCTCTGCTCAATACTGCTGCGCTCTCCTGCAGCTCCACCCTAAATACACATTTCCTCACTTCTGGATAATTAATTTTCCTCCTCCGCTCGGCCATATCACATTAAAAATCCTCATACGTTTTCTAATACTGCCACAACGTGAATGACCCACTACATTTGCACTCATTTTCCCTAAACCACTGGTGGAAACTGAATGAAATTCCAAGAATGCAACATAGTCAATTTGCTCTTTGCTATGGAAGCCCTGTTTCACATTAGAGCAAAAAGGGACAATTGCAACTTTAATCTTAAAATTCGAACTTTTTCTCAGAATTATCTATTTATCTTATAGTGGGACTTTATATATCAAAATTGCTAGTTTATATCTGTTCACCCTCATTTCTTGAAATTGCAACCTTCTCATAGTTGCAATTTTAGTTTATTCTTTTGTAATTACAACTTTATATCTAACAGTTACAACATTATCTCACAATTACAACTTTGTTTCTGATCTCATATCTCAAATTTGTGAGTATAACTTGTAATTGCAACCTTATTGTAAGTTGACTGTTTCTCAAATAATGTTTAAATATAATAATATATACTGTAAAAATGTATTGCTCATATGTTAATGGTAGTTAATGCATTGTTAACTAATGGGACCATATTGTAAAGTATTACCAAATATTTGTCTCATTTATTTTCCAGATGTAAACTTGAGTATTGCAGGCTAAAACTTTTAGTTACACACTATGCACATATACTGTATCCCATTTGAAATAACAATATTCAGCATACAGTATATCTAGAATGCATGCATGGCATTTTGAAAAAAACAAATAGTACATTTCCACCCAGAGGACATATTCAAAATCACTAACTGAGTAAACTTCTAACATCCAGCACTCTCAGTGACACCTCAGTCATGGCCATTGCCCCTCACTGTTTCAGTGTGTCTAAGCTCCAGTCTTCTACAGTACTCTTTACAGCAATCCCATCATTCCCCTGAGCTGCAGACACCGGCAGTGGTTACGGATGACAATCCATAGGTCTATAATGGCCCATTAAGAGCAGCATTGTTGGGGGCTGTGGAGAACACAGAGTAGACCTCGGGGGATTGAGACCAGCCATTACTGTTCACCAGCCCTCACACCATCCCATTTTCACTGTTCTTGACTACATATCTCTGTACTGCAATGTTCAACTATATTTGCTTGAAATGTCTGAAAGTAAAGTCTGAAAGTATGTCTGAAAGTAAATAATCTTTACATATAACAACAACAAAGGCATTTACATGCAACAACAATTTGTAAACTCCAAAAAGAACTTGAGATTCCTTGATAATCTCAAAAACACAGTTGATTCAGAGATTAATTCGTATCAATGTTTTGGCGAATTGGTGGCTAATTCATTTGAATTATATCTCATTTGTTAATTTTGTATGATCTGTTTATGGCACAGTGATGGTTATGTTTAAGGGTGGAGATAGAAGTGGCTTCATGCTTAGTTTTTTGCTGTCGTTGTTTTTTTTTTCTTCTCCTAAATCACATTATATGATTTTATACAAATTTACCACCTCATAAAATAGTTAAATTTTCCTGTGAGATTGGTTTGGATCATCTTTCCTACAACCAAAGCTCATACGTGCCTGTTGTATGAACTAGGAAAACATTTTTTATAATAATTACACTTTTCAGTTCCTCACACAAAGCTATCACATGACTTTAGAAGACTTAAAATATAGCACAAGCGACATGGATTTGTTTTTAATTTACACTTTTTATTATATATTTTTTCCCTAATTTAAGTTTGACAAATCTGGTCACCATAACCTGGTATTGTGTGTAGAAAACAACTTTAAAAGTGTTTTTTTTTTTTAACTCTCTTCCAATTAGATAATCTTGAGATAAATAAATAATATTTAGTTTCATATACCCGTTTAATTGATTATTGAATCATAGTGAAGTGAAGCTATATACAGCTTGTGTTTATGGTTTTAATCTCAGAGGCCTCATTTTTGTTACATTGTGTCTAGAAACAAGGACTTTGAAAGGTTCAGTGCAATTTGCAATGAATGCCCTTGGAATATGTTCAGTGGTTAAAGATCCCAACTTTGCTGAACTTGTCTGCACCTATTTAAGCACAGGATTGTGGCTGTTTCCAACTGAACAAGAGGGGCAGATGTACCACAATGGAAAACATGCTCTATCTGCCTTTTATTCTCTCTCTCTACAACGACTACTGTCCCTTGGTTACATTTTTTATCATTTTCATAGTGCAGAATTGCTAATGGTACATAGCGATAACTCAAAGGAAATTAAGTAGTTCACATTTGTGCTTATCATTTAATGAAATATTGTTCCGCGCACCTTGGTGGCCCCTCGTGCAAAGACCAGCAACCTCCAAATTCTCTCTCCTCTAATCTAAGGAACTGCAATATGTATGTGCCTTAGAGGTGCGGCAAATTAAGACGTGCTCCCATAACAGAGCCGCTACATACTGTCCTCAACTGTTCTGAATATTTAATAGTGATTTGCTGCATTTCATATAGCCTCATATAAACTAGAGAGAATTTACCATATTATATTTCATGAAGGAAATATTAGTACCTGCAAGGCAGCAAACGTTTAGTGTTAAAGGTTTAGGTTTAGTTTCTGGGTTAAAATACAGCACTGGTTAAAATGCATATATCACACTATCATACAAATAGCACACTTACAAATATACTAGTAGTATATTTATTTTAGTATACTTATCACATGAAGCATACTAGGAAACTATGCTTGAACTTGAATTTACTTAAAGGGGTCATATGACGTTGCTAAAAAAAGCATTATGTTGTGTATTTGGTGTAATGCAATGTGTTTATGTGGTTTAAGGTAAAAAAAAAAAACACATAATTTTTCATATAATGTACATTTTTGTTTCTCCTTTACGCCCCGCCTTTCTGAAATGCGTCGATTTTTGGCCAGCTATCCAGTGCGTTGTGATTGGCCGAATGCCTCAAGAGTGACGGAAATGTTACGCCCCTTAACATACTGTGATGCCGTCTCCCAGCAGGACGAGACTCAGTCCAACTGCTCTGCTCGTGCACATCTCATCATCGGTTCTCTTTTAGCAGTTCAGTCAATGTACTGTTAGGAGTAACTGAATAACTCGGGATATTGGTTTATTTTGCATCAGAGGGAGTGTCAGGCACGTTTATAAACCGAATAACTTAAGTATTAAGTTATTCGGTTATTAAGTTAAAGTTAAAACGATTCCGTTCGATTTGGTGAACTGGTTCGACCGGTTCACTAAGAAGATACGGTTAAATAGAACGATTCGTTCGCGATCCGGACATCACTAGACGAGACAAAACCAATAAAACCCATTACAAACGAGTCATTTGTTGCATCCAGTGGGGACATAATTACTGATTATAATGACTTATACTGTCTTTTTGCGAGTTGCGTATCGCACAGCGTAAACATAAAACCATGTCTGCATTTGTGATTGGAGAAACAACAAGCCTACTCTACACTGCTCAAAACCCGCGTTTGAATCATCATTGGCAAATTATTTAAATATAAAAAACGTACTTACAGGCTGTGAGTCAGAAGCGCCAGAACTTTAGAAGACTTAAAATATAGCACAAGCGACATGGATTTGTTTTTAATTTACACTTTTTATTATATATTTTTTCCCTAATTTAAGTTTGACAAATCTGGTCACCATAACCTGGTATTGTGTGTAGAAAACAACTTTAAAAGTGTTTTTTTTTTTTAACTCTCTTCCAATTAGATAATCTTGAGATAAATAAATAATATTTAGTTTCATATACCCGTTTAATTGATTATTGAATCATAGTGAAGTGAAGCTATATACAGCTTGTGTTTATGGTTTTAATCTCAGAGGCCTCATTTTTGTTACATTGTGTCTAGAAACAAGGACTTTGAAAGGTTCAGTGCAATTTGCAATGAATGCCCTTGGAATATGTTCAGTGGTTAAAGATCCCAACTTTGCTGAACTTGTCTGCACCTATTTAAGCACAGGATTGTGGCTGTTTCCAACTGAACAAGAGGGGCAGATGTACCACAATGGAAAACATGCTCTATCTGCCTTTTATTCTCTCTCTCTACAACGACTACTGTCCCTTGGTTACATTTTTTATCATTTTCATAGTGCAGAATTGCTAATGGTACATAGCGATAACTCAAAGGAAATTAAGTAGTTCACATTTGTGCTTATCATTTAATGAAATATTGTTCCGCGCACCTTGGTGGCCCCTCGTGCAAAGACCAGCAACCTCCAAATTCTCTCTCCTCTAATCTAAGGAACTGCAATATGTATGTGCCTTAGAGGTGCGGCAAATTAAGACGTGCTCCCATAACAGAGCCGCTACATACTGTCCTCAACTGTTCTGAATATTTAATAGTGATTTGCTGCATTTCATATAGCCTCATATAAACTAGAGAGAATTTACCATATTATATTTCATGAAGGAAATATTAGTACCTGCAAGGCAGCAAACGTTTAGTGTTAAAGGTTTAGGTTTAGTTTCTGGGTTAAAATACAGCACTGGTTAAAATGCATATATCACACTATCATACAAATAGCACACTTACAAATATACTAGTAGTATATTTATTTTAGTATACTTATCACATGAAGCATACTAGGAAACTATGCTTGAACTTGAATTTACTTAAAGGGGTCATATGACGTTGCTAAAAAAAGCATTATGTTGTGTATTTGGTGTAATGCAATGTGTTTATGTGGTTTAAGGTAAAAAAAAAAAACACATAATTTTTCATATAATGTACATTTTTGTTTCTCCTTTACGCCCCGCCTTTCTGAAATGCGTCGATTTTTGGCCAGCTATCCAGTGCGTTGTGATTGGCCGAATGCCTCAAGAGTGACGGAAATGTTACGCCCCTTAACATACTGTGATGCCGTCTCCCAGCAGGACGAGACTCAGTCCAACTGCTCTGCTCGTGCACATCTCATCATCGGTTCTCTTTTAGCAGTTCAGTCAATGTACTGTTAGGAGTAACTGAATAACTCGGGATATTGGTTTATTTTGCATCAGAGGGAGTGTCAGGCACGTTTATAAACCGAATAACTTAAGTATTAAGTTATTCGGTTATTAAGTTAAAGTTAAAACGATTCCGTTCGATTTGGTGAACTGGTTCGACCGGTTCACTAAGAAGATACGGTTAAATAGAACGATTCGTTCGCGATCCGGACATCACTAGACGAGACAAAACCAATAAAACCCATTACAAACGAGTCATTTGTTGCATCCAGTGGGGACATAATTACTGATTATAATGACTTATACTGTCTTTTTGCGAGTTGCGTATCGCACAGCGTAAACATAAAACCATGTCTGCATTTGTGATTGGAGAAACAAC
>NW_015505422.1:1016758-1031537 GCF_001515645.1 Sinocyclocheilus grahami
AACTGTTCTGGAACAGTGTTGTAAATACAACTTAACCACTGATTTCTATTTGTGTCCTCTTTTGGAAGGCCAAACAAAGTAGTTTCGCTTTCACAACGAAACACACAGTGACTCCACAACATGGCAGCGGCGGCAATATGTTCTTTCTTTGCATGAACATTTAGGCGGCGTTATGCAAATCTTCCCACACAGTGACGTAGGCATGTGGGGGCGTGTTAGAATGAGCCATTTTAGGAGGGTGTGGTTGATTCTTAACTTTTATAAAGAATATCTCTTTGGATTTGAGACTTTAGTCTTTGCAACTTTACAGATCTTTTTTATGCACCAAGAGCTTGTAACACTCCAAAGAGAAAGGAAAAATTGAAATCGCATCATATGACCCCTTTAATAAAATTAACTTGAAGTATACTTATTTTTGAGGGGATCACTGCTTTAGAAAGCTGGACATCTAGAGCAACTGGCGTTGTTGAATGGGGAAACTGGGTTTTAGATGCTTTCAGATGCTTAGACAAACCCTGGGCCAATGAAGGCCAGACATTTGAACAGTAAACACAGCTATTGATCGAGACGCCCTTTGGTATACTACTGACGCACCCTTTTGCAGATACAAACCTTTTCTTTCAGAACCGCTCACTATGCCACCATTCGTTTTCTCTGCCATCATCATGCAAGCGCATGCAGAGAATTACAGATTTGTAGCTCCCTGAGCACTTATAAACAATCCTCAGAATAAACGTTCTTTAGATAAATTATGACTTTTCCACAGGGAGTCTATGATATCTAAAAAGAGTACATAGCGCAGAGCACAGAGGGGTTTGTTTTGCAATTGCTGGCTTGGCTACCTAATATGTTCAACGGCTGTACGGCATAAGTGAATCCACAAAAGCGCTTACTGCACAACATGTGATGCGATAAATCACTTTCCATTTCAATGAGAAGATTGTTGACTCTGCATAAATCAATCGCATGCTGTAGGAAAGTCATAGATTACCAGCGCCAGTGCTGCAACAGAACGCTTCACTGCCAGCATGCACACGAATTGTGTGTCACATTCAACATAGGCTCATTGGAAAAACCTGTCTCTACCTAGATTTTTGCAAAACTCCAAAAACATACCGGTAACACTTTAGAATACTTTTCCATTGTTAATGAATAACTACACAGGAATAAATTACTAATACACTATTAACATTCTAGTTACTACTAATAACTAACAAGAAACTCTGATTAATGATTTAGTAAGAAATAGTGCTCAGCTGAAACTGGTAGTTCACTATTAGCTAATCAATAACTACTATTTTTTTGTATATTCTGGAGAACTACTAAGAACTACTGTATACAGGTTCATAATTAATGTGAATTATGCATAATGTATAATTAATTCTAAAGTGAAGATTATGGTAACACACTAGTAATGACTCAAGTATTACCAAATCCTTCTAAAGGAACTACTAATTACTTGGTTGCAACCTATACTTAAACTGCTGGTTTCGTCTGGCCAGAGGAGAACGGCACACTATTTCGACACACTATTTCCCTGTTTAATACTGTAAAGCTGCTTTGACACAATCTGCATTGTAAAAAGCTCTATATAAATTATGGTGAAGAAGAAGAAGGATCACTATTATAAAGTGAAAAGCATGACATCTGCCTAATATAGGTTGACAACAATTGTAAGCTTTTGAGATATATGAAAGGTTTTGGAAAGTAATAACTCAAGTGTTACTACATCCTTCTGAAGAAATGACTAATTATCAGTATTTTGAAGTGAAGATCATGGTAACCCACTAGTAATAATTGAAGCGTTGCCAAATCTAGCAAAATTAATTACTAACCAGAACTTTACAAAAACCTCAAAACTTTACAATGATTTCAGTAATTACTAGGGAGTTATCATGATCTTCACTTTAGAATATTGATCCAAAAAAATGTAATTCCTTTAGAAGGATATAGTACCACCAGAATAATTACTATCCAATACTTTACAAAACCCACAAAAGCTTCCAATGATTTCAGTCGTTACTAGATACTTATCATGTTATTCACTTTAGAATACTGATCCAAATAATTAGTTATTCCTTCTGCAGAATTTGGTAATACTTAATTCATTACTAGTGGGTTACCATGACCTTCATTTTAGAATTAATTATGCATTATGCATTACTCATATTAATTATGAACCTGTATACAGTAGTTCTTAGTAATTCTTGGGGCGGTATGAAAACAGAGTAGTTACTGATTAGCTAACAGTGAACTACCACATTCGACTAAGCACTGTTACTTATTAATTCATTAATCAGAGTTTCTTGTTAGATACTAGTAATTACTAGAGTGCTAATATTGCGTTACTCATATATGATGGAACAGTATTCTAAAGTGTTACCAACATACCTATACTTACAGTACAATTCACTGCAGATTCCATCTGAAATGAACACCAACAATTGTTGTTTATTTCACACAAATTATGATTACAGGTTTAGACTATAAATTAATAAAGACTTATTTTTGTGTGATTCCTTGCACAATACTATATTGTGATCTCAAAACATTTACCATAGTGCATGATTTGTAAACTAAAAAAAATATTGACATTTGCGTCACATCACCAGCTCCATATGTATGGCTAATCTGCCATTGTAAACTTGCTTGGTAGCTCACCTGGTACACCATTGCACTTGTTCTGCAGAGTGCATGGGTGTGAGTCCTGTGAAACTCAAATCATGATAAAAGAGCTCAAAAGCAAGCAAGTGTGAGCGTTGTTTCAGCAAATGTGTTTCTTTTGTAAATAGTACTGATTAGTTTTAGTGTAGGTAGTATCTAATTTTTTTAGTAGACTATAAACCTTTTAACACCATTTATGGGACATTTCATTTCTAAACAGCCAAAATACAACAACCAACATAATAAAACATTGTCAGATTCATTGTCAATTTGAAAGTGTTGCGAAATATGTAAGAAGCAATTTAATCTCATTTGCAGAATGTTGCCACAGACATGCTTTTCCATGGAGCCTGGGTTGGTCAAATCTGAACAATGTGTTTAAAGTAAGATTGCCAATATGAAAATAATGGTATTTATTTATATGATATGCTTACATGAAACATATCCACAAGACATTACATTATGACATACGAGTAATGTGCAACACTACAACTTTGCTTTTTCTGAGCACTTTGACGAGTACAATCCTTCTTTTCTAAAACAAACAAATATGATGTCATGATTATTGAGTTTGTAACTCTAATTCAATAACAGTTGGCTCTCACTACTTTAGTGGAGTACTGGAAAAGGGCAAATAATTGGAGGGGTTCCATAGGACAAGGATTCTTCAATACAAACATTCCTCTCTCAGATGTTTTTTTTTTTTTTTACACATTTGAACTTTTAACTCTCTCAGAATCCTACTTTGTAATCCGTCCATTGTATCACTGTGTTCAAAAGGAAAAGTAGAACATTTGGGACTCGGGTAATGGTGCTGCTGAGTAGCTGGAATCGCTCTAATATGGAGCGGGAAAAAGCGAAACGGGTCTCAAGACAGATTTTGGCTCATACTAACGTGTGTTTCTCAACGATAATGCCTCGAGTGTAGGGATGAAAACAGAAGATCATCTGTGTTTATGCTGAATAAATTAAGATTAATGAAAAGTAGGAACAAGACCGAAAAATAACAAGCAAAAATAAGGGTAATAAAATTCCCAGTGTTGTAACAGTTTTGTGTGTGTGTGTGTGATGTGCGCTTCCTTGTGCATTAATGGAAACAATGTTTTAACCAATCGATTCCTTCTAATCGGCCAAATACATATTGGCATAGGCCAGGGCAAATATTTTGCTTATGGCTGTTTCATACTTATTTATATTTAATCGTAATTTCAGCAATAAAAGCTATTTCTCATCTCATCGACCATATTAATTATGCAGTTCCAAGGAAGTTATCATAAAATGAAGCCAATTCAGGCATTTTTTTACTTATTTTATAATACCTCCTATTCACTAGAATGACTCTGCATTCCGCAATGCCATGTTTTTACCTTCACAAAAGTGAAGCAGCAGAATGTATAGTGCTGCTATTGGGGTGACAATAGTCCCTCAGACTATAATGTGTGTTTAGTTAAAACAAGGCTAAATGATTTATTTTGCATTTGCTGTCTGACATTTGTTTGTGAGAAACCTGTTTGGTGCTGCTACTCTCACAGAAATTACACTGCAGTTTTACACAAGTTGTACGGAGCAATCTATTATGAAGTGTCCATGAAGATGGGAAATTAGCAGGGCATATGCATATTCTGGATCTATGGTATTCTAGATGACTAAGAGTTCAGGCAAGTTTCCAGTAAAGGGAACGCCCAGTTCATCTCATTTTGTCTCTCATGACAGCAGATCATCAGAGACAGGAAGAGATGTATCCTTGCCCAGGCTCTTGTGGGGCCATCAGGATTATGAGAGACCCTGACGGAGATCTAAAATTAACTCATCCCATCCACAAATCAATTCAGCATCAGCATTCATTAGGCAGAGGGGCTCTTGTCACAGAGAGATTGATGATCACGGCCCAACGCGGATGAAAGCAGAAGTGTCTAACATGATGAAAATGGAATAGCCATGTTTTACTCGGATTCCGAGGCATCTGCCTTCCTCATGTGAGAAGAGGAGAACGAATTAGCCGCTATCTTCTTCAGAGGCTTGTGCTGTTGCTGAAAAGAGTATGTTTAATCAGCTTCATGCATGCCTTGAATTGTATAGAAAGATGCTAAGCTACAGTATTAGCCTCAGGTCACATACAGCTTCGACCTTTTTGGCTGCTGACTTTTTAGAGTGCAGCATATTATTACCAGACAATTCACATTATGTGGGAGTTGTGCATGCAAGAATCATAACATAAAAGACTGTTGAATGCATACGGAATGCTCAAAGTGGCCCATGATGCTTTTGCGTTTAAGTATTGATGTCATTTGAATTTGACTTGGTGATGCTGTGGGGAATCAATCTTTATACTGAACAACTAGCCTCAGTCTCCGACATCAGTCACTGCAGACTGTTCACTGACTGAATGCTGCACAGAAACAAGAAATCACTTTCTTGATCTGGCAAACTCTATTTTGATTCGCTGGCTTTATGCAACTTCCCAAGTTGAGGACACAATGGGTACTTTTGAAGAAGAACAAATAATTGTTCTTGACCATAATATGAATTATGTTAAACGTCTGTCTACATGAGACAATACTGTTTTGTCTGTATTAATGTTACAGTAATGACAACTGTGTAATTAGTTGACAGTACTTTTCTCATTAAACTGTTAGTTTAAAGCATTATCAGTTATAATTATCATGGAAAGTAAGTCACATGGTGTTTGTACATGTGCACTATACATTCTCATAATTGAGTAGTCAAACATAAAGAAGAGAACAATGCCATGTATAGAAATTATGGCAACACTTTCTATGAAGCCCATATTTATAACACATTATAAGGGTATTCTTAAGGCATTATAATGAATGCATAATGCATTATAAAATACCTTATAATATGTTATATCATCTTATAAATAATCATAACAACAATTATAATACATTATAATGCTTACGTATTTGTGGTTATAAGTTTTAATATTATGATTATTTATAACACACACTGAACACCATATAAAATCTATTTTTACATGTATAATAGACTATCTTGTCATTGTTTATTTAAGATCTGCACAGTATCTTACTACATCTTGTAAGTAGTTAGGTGTGGAGTGTTATTTGAGTGTTCCCTGTGAGGCTAATATTAATTTTGATGTGAGCTAGTTAATAATTTCGACTGGAAATAAATGCAATGTTTATATGTTAGGTTACATTTTATTTTGATGGTCCCCTTAGTCTATTGACTATAAGCAACTTTGCAACTACATGTCAACTAACTCTCATTAGAGTATTTAGGTTACTTAGGTTAAGGTTAGGGTAGGTAGAATGTTGACATACTTGCAGAGTTACTTATAGTCAGTTTGTCTGTTGGGAAACCATCAAAATAATCAAACTGATATTACATTAAAAATAGTTCAAAGCAGATATGTCTTATTACACATTAATCTCATCAGATATCTGATCTTATGGCTGTTTGAGAAAAAAAAATATTATTATTATTATTACTATAATTATAAGTGGTATTTGATGGCTTTAAGTAAAGTAGCATAAGAAAGATGGCAAGATAGGAGACTTATAATACATTATAACTATGAGAAATATAATCCATTGTAACTTATGTGGATGCAACATGTTCACTGTGTGTTATAAATCATCCTATTCTTAAAAGCTATAACCACTAATAAGTAAATATTATAATACATTAAAACTGTTCTTATGAATATTCATAAGATGATATAACATATTATAAGGGATTTTATAATGCATTATGCATTCATTATAATGCCTTACAAATACCCTTATAATGTATTATAAATATGGGCTTCATAGAAAGTGTTACCGAAATGATTTTATAAAAAAAAAAAAAAAGTAATGTGTCAAATCAAATCAAAAGAAATCATAATGTAAAAGACTAAAATGTTTATGTGTGCTCATGAACAGATTTGCAGAGCTTGTGAATATGTGTTAAAAAATTGCATACTGAAAGCAGTTAATATTTTTCATGACACTTAAGAATGTTGATTCATTAAAGCATGTAATTTGGTTTAATCTCTCTCTCTCTCTCTCTCTCTCTCTCTCTCTTTTACACAACAAACATATTTCTCAAAATAGAAAAAAAAACATGTTAATGCAAATCTGCAGTAATTAAGTATCTTCCCCCACACTTTATTAAGGTAATTTTACATACAGTATGTAAAAATATATCTGGCACTGCCATGACCTGCTCATTAGTTCTCTGCTGGTGTTTACATTACCATTTCTACAGTATGAATGGCAGTGGGTGATATTTTATTTGGTCAGTTCTGATAATAATTAAAATTCTCAAGAGTGAAGGTCTCTTTCCATTTACAGAGAATCATAGTGCTGTTTCTTTGATCAGTTTAAATGAGCTTTGAATCTTCCTATCACATTTTAAAAATCACACAACACAGAATTGAAGTTATAATGTAGATATACAGTATATAAACAGTGTTATTTAATTAAATGCACACAGCATGTTAGTGTTAACAGCCCTAGTTATATCATATTCCAGCATTATTACATTTACATTTAGGATTTTAGCAGATGCTTTCATCTAAAGCTACTTACACTGGAGGAACAAAATGGTGGTCAATTCTCATGAGCTAATTGTAAACATAAAACTAAATCTCATAAATGTCTTATTTAATCTGAGGGTGAGGACTCATAATACTTGATCAATACCCTCAAAGTGTGTTTGATTGCTCCAATTAAACTAGATCAACCTAAAATGGCAAGTGTCTCAGACAAAGGCTTGAAACGCTAAGCTTCACTTGCAGATCTGCACTGGCTCAACAGCATTTTATAACTAATATTATTTTCCAAAGACCACCTCAGTTCATTTTATATTTATTGAACAGTTCCTTTAACTGACTTTTTGTAAAGAACAAAAGAGAAAGAGGTGTATCTGTGTTTTTCAGGTTTTTAAGATCTTGTTAGAATAAACTGTTGGCTCGCCTGCCATAATGAATCAAAAAGACTTGATGTATTGGCCCAACTGCTTAGTGTGATTAAAAGGGCCATCCAGTATGATTAAAAAGACCCTCCAGTTTTACAGACTGTTTGAACTACGTCACATCTTATCCACAGCATGCCTGAAATCACTACGCAAATCATCCGCCTTTTCATAATTACAAATCATCCATATTAGTGTATATTGTTGTGGTTTGGTCTCTAAAGCACTCTCATTTAAGAACAACAGAAGAATCTACCCCACTTTACGTCAAACCATAATCAAACAATACCACTTTTCTGTCCACCAATTCAGCTCAGGAATATAAATGACTGTATTTTTATTTATTTTTTTGTGTTCCGGAAATTATGCATTACACATTTCTGCTGCCTTACCGTTTTGTGCACTTCATGTACTGCAAAAATTCCATTTACAGATTAAAGCAAATAAATGAAATTACAATTACATTTTTTTTTTTGAGTCAAAGCGTCATCACAAGTCCCAGCAGACCCTTTTTGGAGGCCAAATGAAGCGTGTTGCTATGGTAAATGTTTAATTTTTCATTCCAGAACTTTGCTTGTGAACTGAATCCGTTTTATTTTACAGTTCAGAGGACAGAACACACTGCTGTAATGGACTTGTTGCTAAATCTTGTTTGGTTTGAAGCTAAAAAAAAAAGGAAATTAATAAAAGGAAAACAAAACAAAAAGAACATGGCAATAGTAAAACTAGCTTAAATGCTACATTTATGTTGGCAATTTACATATCACTTATAAATTGATGCAGTTACATTACATGATTACTGTAGCTGAACACAGTTCTGTGCTAAAGCAGCATGCTTTGTTTTTTTGTGTTTTGTTTTTCTTTGAAATTTTCAGCAGAGAGGTACAAAATGTTTCACTGGACTCTTGTTCAAATAATAGTTAAAGAGCAAAGCCTCACCAAGGCCAGAGGGGACATTTTCAATTGAATTCTGCAGATCATGACATTCAGTCTCAAAATCTCAATTTAGCTCTTTGTTGTATTTATTTATTTGTCATACAAGGACAAGATCAGACAAAGAATGAACGTCCTTCCCCTCTCTGTCTGCAAGCTGCAGGGCACAAGCAAACCAAACCTAAAAAAAAATAAAACAAATATAATTGGATTCACTATGCCTGAGCTCCATTGTTTGATCTGTTCATTTTAAGATCAGCACACACAATTAACAACTAGCTACCATTGCAGACCAATTTCTTGTAGAATTAATTTCAGGCCGGTGTAGTTGTAAATTAAATGAGAAGTATACTATTTGTTCAGCCCACTTTTGTGCTGTGTGCCATTTTATTGTTACAAATAATCATGAAAACACATAAAAACTATAGAATGCAGATGTTTACAATGCAACTTGACTCTTTCCCCACCATTGAAAAAATGTACGCCATTTACAAGACAGCACTTCCCTGCCATTGACAGAATTTTCTGGCTTTCCATGTTTTCACTGTTATATGGTAGGAGATGCTATTACACATACTGTGAAAGAGTCTTTAGATTTAAACAGGTGAAGAAGAAGCAGAAACAAGTGACCGCATATGTAAGCAGATGCATATGTAAAATAACAAAATCATCAAGCAGCATTTTGCTCAAAATGTTGATTTTTTATTAAACTTAAATGAATGCATTGCATGCATG
The DNA here is from genome assembly GCF_001515645.1 of Sinocyclocheilus grahami. Taxonomy (NCBI): domain Eukaryota; kingdom Metazoa; phylum Chordata; class Actinopteri; order Cypriniformes; family Cyprinidae; genus Sinocyclocheilus; species Sinocyclocheilus grahami. The sequence goes on from NW_015505422.1 coordinate 1,026,029, forward strand.
AAGCTTGAATAAAATGGAATGCATGTTCAGATATTCGTACAACTAACTATTCTACTGGCCAAAAACACTGGTGGTGGCTAGCAAGGTTTTTTTTTTTTTTCCTTCAAAAATCACTGACGGGGAAAGTTAAGAAGCCAGATTTTTCACAAGCGTTATTCCATCTTATTTCAGCCATGAACTAGCCACTTCGGCCAATATATGCAATTTAATTCTAAAATCAATACTTTCTCAATGAGAGACCTGCACACAGGTCAAGAGAAGCTAATTAAAATATGGGGCAACAGCCTCTGCAAAAGGGAGGAAAAAACTGGAGGAAAATGTGTACAGACTTCCTTCCGAATTTCCTTCTGTCCCAAAGTATATCCATCACAGTTATGCTGTTTAAGTGAATAATTTATTTCAGACAAAGCGAACATACAATTATGCTTGAGGTTATCTCATTTGCTTGCTTAACTTGCTTCCTTTGACTATTTCTCAAAGGTTTGATGCCTTGAAATAACTTTTCAGAAAAAAATTTATAGAAATCAGTGACTATTTTTTTTTTCTTCAGAAGTGTTTATTGTCGAAAGTAAAAAAAAACACATCCTATTATAGTTGCATAGCGACCAGCTAGTCAAATTGGAACTCATGTTTTCTGTGTCTTGCCAATTCAGTGTGCATTAGTACAACTTACTAAGCCAAGTGTTTTTTTTTTACAAGCTTATGTGCTCAAACAGAGCCATGTGCTGAAAGTGTAAACCTCGCTAGCAAATGCCAAAATATAAAGAAAAAGAAGACAGCCACAATAATACCATGACCACATTCTGTCTGCATTTCTGACTAATGCAGCACCTTAAAGATTAGACCTTTACCTTCTTCTGCCTCCCTGCATTTGTACTGTTTTGTCAGTCTACACGCCCCGAGACCTTCAAGAGAAATTGTTTTCGTCCAGCCTTCTTTTCTTTGTGAATTCATGTAAATTCACAAGCATATAACCCTATTGTAATGATGCACACAGAATGAAAGCACTCTTCTCTGTGAGGATGGCTATATGGTTTATGTACACAAAGAGCATGTGGATGTCTGGAGTCAATACTTGGCGTCAATAATGGTAATACTCCATTGTAAAAGTGCAAAAAAAATGCAAACTATTCTAATGCAAAGTTTAAAACGTTGGAGAGGGAAATCTCCAAAGTTTCAGTAAATTTTTTAAGCTAAATAAGGCTGGTCCAGCTAATGGATCCCTAGTGAAAAATAAATATACTTAAATGTATTTGAAATACAAGATGTATTTTGCCTTGCTTGTCTGAGGAACAGCCGACGGAGGAGTCCCGGATCGGGATCGGAGGCTCTCCTGAAGTACTGCAATTGTACTTTTAGTATACTAAACTGGTATACTTCAAGTATGCTAAATTGGAACAACTCATTTTGTACTTAATGCACTTTAATTGTGCAGAAGTAGTGCTGAAGTCCAATTAAAGGCATACTTAGTACATTTGTACTAAATTGTGCTAAAGTGGAACTATTGCAAGTATACTTTAGGTACACTTTAAATATTTTGCATTTGAAGGGCAATATTATACAATCCTCATTAAAAGTGACATTAAAACGAATTTTAGGTTTATTAATAAGCAATGTGCATTGTGCATAAGTAATACTCCAAATAAAGGTTCATTAAACTTTTTATATCAGTAGGTCTCGAGTTATCTGTCAGCAAATATGTTAATAGATTTGAACTATACTTAGTATGAAATAAATGTATTTTAAATATATTACTTTTTACTAGGGATATTATGCACAAAAATGGGTTATGCAGAAAAAGGTACTGTAAAGTTGGAATTCTTCTTCTACTTTTATTAATGTGTGAACTCTTTCCTCTGGCTCATAATGTGTATGTTGTCCATCTGTGTGAAGTATACAACAGAGCTCATTTAATTAACACATTTGTTGTTATTGCTCTGGAGATAGACAGCTGATGACACAGTCCCACACTCAGCCTGCCAGCTAAAAGCGCTTCACCAACCGCGTTTGTGCTGCCATGTGGGCTGTTCTCCTACAGCTCAACGATCTCACTTCCTCTCAAACACCTAACACGTGGCGCTGCCATCAGAGTGTTCTAGAATCATTTCTAGGGTTTTGTAGAGTGGCCAGATGTGTTACTGTGCCCAACAGCAGGGGAAGGAGTTTTGCATTCAGAATTAACATACTGTACAGCCCATCATCTCCGGGCAATTAGCATAAATTAAAGGGCACATGGCATGGAAAACTGGATTTTCTTTGGTCTTTAAAACTACTTAAGCTCTGGGCGTTTTTTGGAATTTTCGCCTAAATTTTTCATACTCAAATTCAAATGTTTGCCCTACACACATACAATGGAGGAAATTTAAAAAAATGGTTTCATTGTAAATAAAACCCTTTGAACTACAAAATATGAGTGGAATTCTTTATAAATAACATTATATACTTTTCAACTATTACTATAAACACAAAAAAACATTTTTTTTTTTGCGCTTTTTGAGTTTTAATTGAATACATATTTTTTGAGATTCTGTAATTCAGGTTCTGTTAGGCTCAACTCGCTGGAATTTACCTTGTTTGATGCCCCTACACATTTCATTGAGATATTGGGTAAAAATCTGACGTTTAAAACCTAAAGCTCCCTCCAGAGACCAATTTTCTATGTGTTATGCTTATGATGTCACAATAATTAATACTAACAACAGCTTCTTACACATTTCTCTTAATACACTGCCATTAATACTGTCACGTGTGTGTTATTTGGTCCTTCCAGTTCCTTTTCCCATTATTAGTAATCACCTGTTCCTTGTTATTAGTTATCCTCATCACCTGCCTGCCCCTCGTTATCTGCCCTGTTGGAGTTCGAGCCCGTTCTGTTCTCCCTTGTCTGGAATTGAATGTCAACCCCTCATCCTACGTATGAGTTTCTGTCTGTGTGTTCTTTATTTGGAGAAATAAAGACTGTTTCCTGTTAATCCTCTTCGTCTCCACGCTCCTACGTCTCGTCTCCGCAACAGTAGGCAACCCGTGACAAATACATTGTTTTCGAGACACTGTTTGACCCTACAGCTAGAATATATTTTACTCTCCTTTTGTTTTTCCCAAGCTGGCATTCTTGTTGAAAGGAAACAGCAAGCAGTGATATTCATTTTAAATCTTGCATCACTCTCATATTGATGCATGAAGATACAATGCTGGAGCGCATGTTGACAAAATGACTGTCTAATCTCTTCAGTTTGATTACTAAGTAAGCATATGAACAACAGTGTGAGTCATCCATGTTGTGTAATCTTTTATTTGAGTCTAGCACTGACTCTAATACAATAAATGGCAAATATGCAGTACTGTGATCTGTTTTATTACATATTAGAATGTCACCAAATGTTGAGGTTCAAAGGAACAATAGCGAACAGATGATTCTCTTGGATTTGATTTAGTAATACACAGATCCCTTTCAAAAAATGTAGTAGGCTATACTTCAAATTTACATAGCTTTACAATGAACCTGAAGTATATTTGACAAGTACACTTATTGCCAGTTTATGGATTTTGAGTTTACTAGTTTACATCTACAGGTGCTTCTCAATAAATTAGAATGTCGTGGAAAACTTCATTTATTTCAGTAATTCAACTCAAATTGTGAAACTCGTGTATTAAATAAATTCAATGCACACAGACAGTAGTTTAAGTCTTTGGTTCTTTTAATTGTGATGATTTTGGCTCACATTTCACAAAAAAACACCAATTCACTATCTCAACAAATTAGAATACTTCATAAGACCAATAAAAAAACATTTTTAGTGAATTGTTGGCCTTCTGGAAAGTATGTTAATTTACTGTACATGTACTCGAAACTTGGTTGGGCCTCCTTTTGCATGAATTACTGCATCAGTGTGGCGTGGCATGGAGACAATCAGCCTGTGGCACTGCTGAGGTGGTATGGAAGCCCAGGTTTCCTATACTAAAGTGTTTTCTGCATACGTGCAAGCATTCTTTACCAAGTAAAGCTTACTTTATATTACGTTACTTGCTCAATTTTAAGTATATCTCTGATGAATACATAAAAGGTCAACTTTCTTGCACAGTACCATGTTATCCCTTCAAAACACCTTTACCATAGTGCATGATTGGTAAACTAATAAGTTTTAACATTTGCATATGTATGGTTTTTCTAATGTAGTCAATTTGCTCAGCAGCTCACCTGGTACTTGCGATGCAGAGCACTTGGGTCCTAAGTCCCGTGAAACACAAGTCACAACACTTGCAGTTGGAATTATTGTGGAAGCAATAATGGCATTGTTGTTTTAACAAATGTGCTTTTATGTCATGTTTTGTTTTGGCTATTGGTTAGGTTTAGGGTATAGGCTTTGATGATATTTAATTTCTGAATTGCAGAGATGCGCAGAAACCAATGTAATAAAATGTTACCAAGTTCCACTGAAAACTGTACATGCTTTTAGCATTGTAACGCTGAGTCAGAGGCATGCTGATCCATTTGCATCTTTTATTAGAATAACAGGCAGAGTAAAACAGGCAGTATTAAGTCAACAGCATCACGTACAGCAGGGGTAATCCAAGGGAATAAACAGTGGCAAAGCGAGGGTCGGGGCAGGCGGCAGAGAATCACACTAGTAAGAACAGTCCGAGGTAATACACAAGAGATGACAAGAGGGGATAAATGCTCAGAAATGTAGCCGGGGCAATACAAGACTTCGCAACCATAGAGAGTCTGGGAGCTGCTTAAATAGGGAAGCTAAGGGGGAACACCTGTGCCGTAATCAGCGCCAGGTACGGGGTGTCTAGGAAATGTAGTCCATGAACGTTAGTACTCGGGAGAGGGTGCCCTCCGGAGGCCGTCGGAGAGAGCCACAGAGGCCCGATTCGTGACAGAGCCCCCCCCCTGCGAGCGGCTCCTGAAGCGAGGAGGAGAACGACGCCGAGGCCTTCCACGGGAGCGAGGGGCTGGTTTTCGAGGATGGGTTCTATGGAACTCAGTAGTGAGTGAAGGGTCCAGGATATTCTGAGAATTACAGAGCCCCCCCCCCGCGAGCGGCTCCTGAAGCGAGGAGGAGAACGACGCTGAGGCCTTCCACGGGAGCGAGGGGCTGGTTTTCGAGGATGGGTTCTATGGAACTCAGTAGTGAGTGAAGGGTCCAGGATATTCTGAGAATTAACCCACGATCTCTCCTCAGGACCATACCCCTCCCAGTCAATGAGGTATTGCAGTAACCTGCCCCGGCGTCGGGAGTCCAGGATCTCCTGTACCTGGTATGCCTCCTCGCCGTCCACGATGATGGGAGGGGGACTCTCGTTCACTGCCTCTTCCTGGTCCCTCTCTCCTCTCGGACGGAGCAAGGAAACATGAAAGGTGGGTGAGATACGATAATTAGAGGGAAGAGCTAAACGGTAAGATACAGGTGTGATCTGTCTAATGATTTTGAATGGACCCACGTACCTGGGACTCAACTTCTTGCACGGAAGCCGAAGGCGAAGGTCTCTTGTGGAGAGCCAG
>NW_015505422.1:1036869-1069741 GCF_001515645.1 Sinocyclocheilus grahami
GTACCTTTAGTCGTTGAAAAGCCCCATGGGCTGCTGGTGACCAAAGAAGCCTACGCTTCCCTCCCCTTAGCATGGAGGTGAGAGGTGCTGCAATGGGGCTGAAGTCCCGAATGAAATGTCTATAAAAGTTAGCAAAACCCAAGAAACGCTGCAGTTCCTTTACCGTCATCGGTTGAGGCCAGTTGAGCACAGACTGTACCTTCCTGTCCTCCATAGCTACACCCTCAGCGCTAATGATGTAACCAAGAAAAGAGGAAACTGTCTGGTGGAACTCACATTTCTCCATCTTGGCATATAGCTGGTTGTCAATGAGCCTCTGAAGTACAGCCCGCACGTGCTGCACATGTGAGTCCAGGGTATCCGAATAGATCAAGATATCATCTATATAGACTATGACCCCCCGATTCAGCATGTCCCGGAAAACATCGTTGATGAAAGCTTGGAAGACTGAAGGACTGTTTACCAGGCCGAACGGCATGACGAGGTATTCATAGTGCCCTGACGTAGTTGAGAAAGCCGTCTTCCACTCGTCTCCTTCCCAAATGCGAATAAGATTGTAGGCACTGCGAAGGTCGAGCTTGGTGAAATATTTAGCAGTGCGGAGTTGTTCTAGAGCTGCTGGAACTAGAGGTAGAGGGTACTGGAATTTGACTGTCATCTCATTTAGACTGCGGTAATCGATGCATGGCCGGAGTCCTCCCTCTTTCTTTTTGACAAAGAAGAAACTAGCTGACGCAGGTGAGGTGGATGGTCTAATGAACCCCTTTGACAGCTCCTCCTCAATATACACCTTCATGGCCTCGGACTCTGGCTGTGATAGGGGGACAACTCTGCCTCTAATGGGGTTTGATCCTGGAAGAAGATCGATCGCACAGTCACTGAGTCGGTGAAGAGGAAGTTGCGAGGCTTTGGTCTTACTGAAAGCATCAGCGAGGTCCTGGTACTCAGGGGGTATTCTTGGAACCGGATAATCATGTAATATCTGGGCTGGTCGGGGAGATGAGGGCGTTAGGCTGGTGAGTAAACAATTCCGTTGGCAGGAGTCAGACCACTGTAGAACCTGATTAGTGGTCCATGAGATCCGGGGGTTGTGTCTCTCTAGCCAGGGCAGACCAAGGATGATGGGATTCAGAGGAGAGTCAATAGCAAAGAGTCGGATGGTTTCGGTGTGAAGTATGCCAGTTCGCAGACACAGATCCTGGGTTATGAATTTGATCTGTCCTGTGCCCAGAAGACGTCCATCTAAGGCGGCCACTGCCACCCGGGATTAACATGGAACAAGAGGGAAGTTATGAGTATTGGCAAACCCTATGTCAACGAAATTCCCCGCAGCCCCCGAATCTATTAATGCTACGGTCTCAGTGCACTTCTCATTAAACGTTAGAGCAATGGGAACTACTAAACAGTTAATGGAATCAGGAGTGGCACTCACCGTAGTGAAACTTCGAGCAGATGGTCGGGTGGGACAGGAAGCTCTCATATTGGGACTGGGAATCTCTTGAGACAGAACGGATGGAGGAGTGCACGGCTCAGGCATGGTGACCGAAGGGCCTGTAGCATCCTCACCATCTCCTCTGTGAGCGAGGTGAGTCGTTGCAGCTGTTGTTGATGAGACGCTAACATGGAGGCCTGGGCAGAAACCTCGGTGGTTAGCTGATAAATCGCTGCTGGTTCCGTGTGTGGCGAAGTCTTCTGTAACGCTGAGTCAGAGGCGTGCGGATCCATTTGCAGCTTTTATTAGAATAACAGGCAGAGTAAAACAGGCAGTATTCAGTCAACAGCGTCACGTACAGCAGGGGTAATCCAAGGGAATAAACAGTGGCAAAGAGAGAATCACACTAGTAAGAACAGTCCGAGGTAATACACAAGAGATGACAAGATAGGGGATAAACGCTCAGAAATGTAGCCGGGGCAATACAAGACTTCGCAACCATAGAGAGTCTGGGAGCTGCTTAAATAGGGAAGCTAAGGGGGAACACCTGTGCCGTAATCAGCCCCAGGTACGGGGTGTCTGGGAAATGTAGTCCATGAACGTTATTACTCAGGAGAGGGTGCCCTCCGGAGGCCGTCGGAGAGAGCCACAGAGGCCCGATTCGTGACAAGCATGTTCAGTGGAAATTTTACATTGACACCACCGTGAAATGTGCAAGAGGCAAAGCAATATAATTTTGCAAAAAGATCACTGGAAAATACATTTTTATTTTATGAAATATTAATGCCTGAAAGTGTTCTCAATTTGGACCCTGGCTGCATCTCATGTCATAGATAATGAAACAAACAGACTACGCTGAGTTAAAAACTGAATTGTGTTCATTTACAAACAAAACACAATTCAAAAGAAAACTGCGTATCCCTAATGGTCTACTTATGTATTCAAACCTGGCACTTTACAGTAAATGCCAGTTATGTGACATGTTTATTAGTCAAGCTAGTAATAAGACTAAGTGCAATATTCTGTCACCATAACCCGTAGTACATTCATAACCCTTAGGCCAGAAACAAACTCACTATGCAAATGCAGTCACAAATGTTTTACCAACACATTGCAAGCATTGCTATTCCTGCTGTTCTGACATGGTAACAACCCTTAGTACTGAAGGAGGGGAAAAAATATTTTTTCGTCAAATTGTTGCTCCTCCTTAACAATAGCTGACTTGAAAGTAAAAACTGAAAAAAGTGGTAACACACTTTTAAAATTACGAAGTTTTTTGATCTCTAGATTCATTCCAAGTTTAAACTTTGACCTGTGTGATCAGCCCTACTGCTTGCATTAGAAGCTTTAGGCAAGCAAGCATCTAATATATTAATTTCCAATGGATTCAACATTATGCAAATATTATGAACTGAAATCAATATGCCTGTTTCTATTTCTCAAACAGTTTGTTTTAACAGCAAGCATGTATTAACTATACCCTGTCCAACTGCTTTCAAACTGTTATAGGGATCAGTTCTTACTATTAACTAGTTGCTTATTAGCATGCCTATTATTAACATATTGGCTGTTTATTAGTACTTATAAAGCACATATCCTGTATGACCATATTCTACATTCCTAATCCTACCCAATAGTTAAATTTAACAACTACCTTACTAACTAATAATAAGCGGCAAATTAGGAGCTTACTGAGGTGAAAGTCGTAGTTAATGGTTTGTTAATAGCGAGAATTGGACCTTAAAATAAAGTGTGACCAACCGTTTTCAAAAGTTTGTGTTTTCAGGCCCCCAAAATGCTACTGTTGTGCAAACTGTTCAAGTGTTCCTACGAAATAGTATGTGTGTATTATTGTGGAAATTTCTAATTCCACATTAAGAATGGTGTTTGCAACACTCACCGGACATTTTACTTTAAAAGTGCAGTGAAACGTGCAAGAAGCAACATAATATTTAGCATGTTGCCACAGGCACGTTTTTCCAATAAGCCTTGGTTGGACAAACATATTTAAATGTCTCAAACATGCCCATGTCGTTGCTGTGCTACTTAGAATCCAAACATCATCAGCATGAAATCAGCTTTTAGAAAACAAGAAAACAAAGCTGGTTGATGACAGTTTGCTTTGTTGAGTGCTACTGATTTTCTTGTCTCCCAGCTGCGTTTCCCTCAACACCCTTCAGTGACATTCATATTGTTGATGGCACTCCACAGGACTCATTAGCCAAGGACAATAAAGCAAAATAATAAAAGCAAATTTGAGCCCACACATATCAATTTAATCATTTCTTAGGTTATAATGAGTATCGAATGCAATGCTATTCAAATGCCTTTTGCTCATTTTACCTTTTCTTCTACTTTCTTAATACAGGGAACTTAAAAACAGTATTTATCTGATTGCACAAAAGCCCTCTGGATTACAGTATTTGTTATCACTACAAATTAAATCCATTGAAGCCAAGACAAAAACAATTCTGAGGCTAAATTACAATGTTTCATGTCTCTTTTGTGATGGAAATGAACTCATAATGGCCAGGGGAAAAAGCTTCACACCCAGAAACTATGAGAGATTCATGTTGGGTTCTAACTCATGTGTTCTGACATGGTCAGCAGGTTAGTTAAGGATGGACTGACTCATACTACGCTAAAGGCAGCTTGGACAAGAGCTTTGAGCAAATGTCTTCTCTGTGAGACTCATACCTCAGGGAGCGGTAAGGATAGCTATACAGAAGCTTTGTTTTGAAGTGAGCCATGACAGAGATGGCATAGAGATGAGGAGACAGATTATTAATACAATAAATACCCAATGTTAAAATATGTTAGGTATAGGAATAGAAGTTCCATCTTCCTGAGGGTGTTGCCAAGATGGCAAAGAGACAAAGCCTTAAAGAGGCTCTGTCAACAATTTGTTTTGTGATCTTCTTTTCTGAAGTTTCAAGTCAATGGCTTATTTCCCAGTTACCCTAATGGATAGTCCATGTTCAAATGCTTTAGATGAACCTTATCAAGCTCTGTGCAGGGGGCATCTCAAATTCTTACTGGTGAGTTTGGCTCCTGTGATTGCTATCGATGCATTCAGCACACCATCTGTTCTTCTTATCTGGGTGGAAGCACCAGGGAGCCAAGATGGCGGCTCTTGTATCGACCACACGGCAATGTCCGTGTTCTCCCTGACATTTGCCTCTCTTTCTTCTGCAAACAACTTGGTGTCAATCTGAGGATATAGCACAAGGACATTTTAATATTAGTCTTTGGTTTGCACCTATGACTAGCGAGAACACGAACACACTTCCTGATTGGTATGGGAGAGGTGATTGAATCTAGGGGATTTAACCAGCTTATGAAGCCATGCTGAAAGTGCAAGTGGATGTTAAAAAGCCCATGCTCAAAGGTTAAACTCCCTCACTCTCACTGGCCGAGGCTCAGATTGTTGACAGTAAACCATACATAAACGTAGCAATACTGGGACATTTCCAAGACTTTTCAAAGACACTGACAACTGCTTAAATTTAGATCAATGTAAAAAAGACTGCAAGAGATTTGGCAGAAGTAATGAATTTTTACATGATTAAGTGCAAATCAATGTGTTCTGCCCCAACCAGCCTCAATTAATTGAATTACTTATATTTTTTGTCTTTAGTACATTCTTTTCAAAAAGGATAAGATGGTCAAACAGACAAAACAACAGATTAAATGACACTTTGTTGGAAGACTTTGCTGGAGTCTCAATTGTTGAGCTCGTTCGCACTTCTGCAAAACATTCTGGATAATTAGAACAGGAAACACATTACCGATGTCATCCAATTACAATCACAAGACTTTTGAGGGACCATTTATAATTTAAATGAGGACATTAAGACATTGTTCCAGAGTTTGCTTGCTTGTGTCAACTTCTGTGTCAAGAGAACTGATGAAGACAACTAACTTTATTTATTTAAAAAAACGTTAGGCGTATTCAATAAGAAGGAGAGCCTACCTTAGTCTTACAGATATTGTAAACTGTATGCATGCATCATTACAATGTGTATGAACCAAACTTTGTAAGGATGTTTGCATACATGCAGATTCATAGTGGTTCACATGATCAGTTATCACATCATCAGAACTAAAGACTCGAGACACAAGAAGCATTGGTTTATTTATTGAAGCATTGCAATAAAGGTAAACTTTTCTTTCCATTCCATTTTCATAATCGTATTAATTTTAAGATACTACTACTAAGATACTAAAATACCTTCAGTATGGATTTATACAGTATGTGCATCTAAACTGCTCATGTCAAACTAGTGAAGCTAAACTATGGACAGAAAAGGCTCGAACATGCTCATTAGCTGCAGATCGTTAATTAATGACTACTGCTCCTCTAGTGCACATACACATTGCAGCTAAATATGGTTGACACTCCTCTTCTAGGCAATGAATTCCATTCTTTACACAGAGGATTCAAGTGTCACTCCTGTTAATAAATGAATTCACTGAAACTTTCAGGCAGTGACAAATATTTTTTTTAAATAAATCTCTGTAGTGTGCACAGAACATAACTAGTTGTTAACACAGAGAAACTAGTCTCTTTTGGACACTGACAGTTTGTCAGTTATCACTATAATTTCATGGCTTCCTGAAAACACACACACACACCAATAATTCAGGGGATTCACTCCTGAATTTAAATATAGTTATTTTTAAAGCTGTGCCGTATGTATGTGGCTTTTGTGAAAGTAAATACAGAATAGCTAGAAAACATTTTTAATCTGTTGGCTTGTGTTGAACGTGGTAACACTGCAGATGCTGAAGTCCCTGTTATCTCAGAACTAAAGTGCTTTCCAGGAAAAACGCAGGTATTTTTTGGTGAGTGATATTTGTCCTTTTTTTTAACCTAAACACTGAATCCCTAAAGGATGTAGGAGGTGTGCATTATTTTCCAAATTGAAAAGAAGCACCACTCTTTAAAAACACTTAGATTAGATTAAAAAAAAAGTTTAATGTATGACATAAATGACAAAGAGCTAGACATACCGAATTTAACTTTAGAGGATATTTTAAAAGCCACACAATCGCATGGTAGAATGATGACTGGATTTTACCGGAGGCATCTATCAAAAAGCTTTTGCAGCAGAAGGTAAACGCAGAGAGAGAGGGACAACTCTAAAGTGAAGTACTTCTTCGAAGTCTCTTAAAAGTGCTTACATGAAAGGCAGACACTTTATTTTGTTTTGAGAGGTTCTCTGCAATTTTATAATCTTTAACATGCTCCATTTCACTCTGTTCTGACATATTTCTTCTTCTCTCTGTTGTCATTTGGGAATGAGTATAATTTCATTGCTTTTGTAATTTCTGTAAAACATTCACAAATAATATTCCATGCCACTGCACCTAATAGACATCTTTCAGGAACAAAATTGTCTATAAAATCAACCTAAAGCAAAAAAAAAAAACCTTACCTTCAAATCTTATTGTACCTTACAGTACAAAAACCAACCAATTATCACTATACAATACAATTTCAATAGTAACAAATGCAGACGCCTCTATCAGAAAGATGATTGGCTTGTTTGCCTGTGAAACAGCATTCTTACAGCTGTCATATTGAGTGTTGAAATGTATTTCGATCATTTTTATATGACTAACCCATCTCTACTTCCTGTACTCTCTAATTCCCAGACATTAAGTCCACTAAAACATTATTAAACAAAACTAGGATGACAAAATGGGTTGACAAAATATGCTAAAAACTAAAAAAGGGCATTTGACAGAAAATGTAACAAAAATGTCACTATACTATTGCATCTAATGCAACCTGGTACATGAGAACTACCCCGGAATCATATTATGAACACTGAATATTCTGAACACCAGGTCACCTCTCCGCCATTTAATATTACCAGCATTTTCTGACCTTCTAACATAAACACCAATGTCCTGTCTGCTTTTTGAAGAGACTTGATCAATAGTGTGTGCTCTATGTAGGAAAGGAAGTAAAGCATGTCAACGTGTGAAGGGAAAGTTTCCAGATCCGCAGTGGGTGAAACTGATAGGCCTAACCTACTTTGCAAAAAGAGGATCTCTGCTCCTGACATGTCTTTATTACTCTACTGCTTTACATGCCATTCATATTACAAAGGTAATGAAATGACATCAACATATGCCTTGAGGTCTCCGTTATGGGAAATGGTCATTTCAGAAACATATTACTTGACTGCTGTAGTTTCTGTCTGAGAAGAATTAGGACTGCTGCTCATATTAAGGTCTTTGAAGCGGCTTATGTGTTCAACAAAAGCTCTGCAGATTCTGGAGAAGCGCTATCAATCACAAAATAAAAGGAACAAGTTAATTAAAGCACTACTGTGCCAATGGAAGTGATCCGGTGCAAGTGTCACCTTCAACACACTGCCGTTCTCAGGTAGAAAGGAGGAGGAACGGGAAATAAAGAGAGAGAGCCAAATGCTTTGTAATGGAAGCCTCATTCATTGGACACGGACAAGGTTAGAAATGTGTTCCTGGTGGAATATAGTTCTGTTGGCCCAGGACAGAAGCTTGACTTTCTTGCTTTCTACAGTACGTTTCACATGTCATCTGATCTCAGTTAGCTATTACTCATTTGTTTCTGCTTCAGATTGCAAATTAATAGAAGGATGGCTTTTTGTTGAGGTTCATATCCCCTTAGTTAATTACATTACATAGTGCTTCCTTAGCATTATAAAGGTTCTAGTCTTCTGAGTCCTCCCTCATGTCGACAAACGAACCAGAGATGTCCTCTCCAGGCAGGGCTTATTAATCCCAGCCCATCAGCTCAAGGTCATGAGAGCATTCTCGACTAATTAGAGAAGGAGTAGGGCTTCACTTATCTCTATGATCAAGTGTTCATTGATGATAAAATAATGCAGAGAATCATCTAATAACTTTATGCATCAAGAGTGTCTTGAGGTGTAAGGCACCAATTAAAAAAATACTGTAATTGGTTTCATATAACTTGTGTAAAATATTTATTTACCGTTTATGTTTCCTAAAGCAGATGCTAGAAGGACCAAAAAAGCAGAACTGTGCTAAAGACTTCATGCAGGCCTAATGGCCTACCAGGGGATACGCAGTGAGGTTAGCCTCCAGCTAATGGGCGATTTTTCAATCCAGTGATTCTCGAATGAAATTGTGCCATAGTCTTCGGCTCTGTATTCATTCCTATATTCTTTCCAAGCACATATTCTTTCTTATTATTTGTAAGAAAGGAGCTCAAGAATCATAGCCATGTGCTATTCAGAATTGAACTGAGAATGTCTGAATTTTAATGAAGTTAGGATACAAAATTATACTTTGAGTTTGAATTTAAGGACATTGAATCAAGATTAATTTGATTAATGCACTTCTGAATTTTAAAACTCAAAATTATATGTTGACTTGTTGTTTTGCCAATTTTCAGCTGGTTCGACTGAAGTGCCAATCAGAGCTGATCCTCCCTATACGCAAAATGTGCAAGCTGCGTACAGCCCCCGAAACACCAAGGGGCCCACTTGCGCTCAAAGATTATTTCATTTTAGTTTTGTTTTTGAATTTGGCCAGCGGTTATGAAAACATGAATGATCATTTATTTTAATGTGGTCCGCTGCCGCCCTTTCTACGTAAAAATCAGTCAAATCATGTAATGTGAATGTCATACAGTCTTGCTCAAGACTAAAAAAACAGGTTGAAAGTGTACCGAGCCGCGAAAGAGACACTGTTTCTCAAGTGCTGTCCGTGAGCGTGATTCGAGACGGAGTGAAACACGGAAAAATGCATTTCATTAATTTGCCACTCATACCCCACTCCAAAGTCCCCCCGCCGACACAGTTTTGCGTAGGGCCCCCAGAAGTTTAGGATCGGCACTGGTGCCAATGATAAAAGATGTTCAGTTCACATAATTTAATTAAGCAAACTGAACACTTTCAATGCAGCAAGTCAACATATCATTTTTATGTTTTTTTTTCTTTTTTTCTGCTGTCTACACTGTAAGAAAACAAATCTGTAGAAAATTGGAAAAGGCACCGGACATTAAGTTTTCAGACATTTTATTTAAGCCTAAAAACACAACACAATGCAATACATATAATTCAAAATGCAGGTATTGTGAAACACTTGTCAAAAATCAATAGGCCTACAGCAAATTCCTTCATGTTAGTATTGTGCCCTACTGTTATGGACTTTCATGCAAATACTAGAATCCATTCCTACAATATATTTTACAAAATAAATAAAAACTTGTATAAAAACCTTCTCTTTGATATAGGCCTACCAAAATGTCAGTAATAAATACCAACAATGTAATGGGGAGTGATGCACTGGTACTTTTTTTATTGATGCCATGAATATAGCATATATTCTGATATGGTCTTTTAAATCACAAGAACATGTGCTTTCTGTGCAACGTCTCCTCTAAATGAGTTTTTGGAGCTCATAATGGATGTTGGGTATGTGCTGGTTAGAGTTTTTGCTAGACGTTGTGTTGTAGGGTTGGACTTTAGGGCTGTTTTGCTCAGTGCTAAGTGCTCCCACAGGGCAAGATGTGTGCTAGTTGGACAGTATCAGTGAGAATTCATTATCTGGGACACTTGCTCAGTTAGGTTTGTATTTATGCATTCAAGCTTGAGTGTGTTTGTGCTTACAGTACAGAGCAATGCCTCTTGTGACTTTGACGCTTTACATAATGCATAGCTGCAAGCTAAGTCATCAATAAAGACACGTCTGTGTACATTACCATAGCTCTTAGCTCTCTTAATCACCTTTGGCCTGCTAGGGTGCTCATCAATTCTTCATGGCCACGGATCATTTGCATGGCAGTTGAATCTCGATATCACATTCCATACATCCAAACTCACCTCTCTACATTTCATATGTAAATAAATGAGCTACATCTTCACATTAAGATATAACGCTAGCCTTTTCATTAATTAATTTTTGTCCATTTGTTACTGAAAATCACAGGTGGAAAAGAAAATGTTAAAGGACAAAAATGTACAGTAGTCATTGTAAATTAGATCTAAAAGCACAGCTGCTCTTAAGAAATGCAGTTAACTCTTAGTGAACCGAACGGTGGTGTTGGTAGTAAAAGTAAAGACAGATAGCAGATGTAGTAGTTTGCTTCTTTTAGCCTATGCTGTATTTATAAGACATATTAGCATATCATATCAAAGGCAAACATAATAACTTATCAACATATAAGATCATTGCCATGCTTAACACAACTGTAAAGTTTTCGTCTTCTCTTTTGGTATTGATATACTGTAGATGCTGGTAGCAGAGCTTTAAGTGGCGTATATTATTATTATTTATTTTTTTTGTATTTTTTTTTTAGCAAGAAAGCTCCATAAAAAAATGAAAGGGAATTTTTCGCTGAGCTTGTGTGACATCAAAATGATGCAGTTCCCACAATGGACTCGTTTAACACGAAGGAGAACACCTTTTTCGCTGATTGGCACCAAGAGGTTTGGCTAACCAACCATTCACACAACAACAACATGTTAATGACAATGTAAATTTATGAGCCTCTTCACAAAACATTTATGATATTGTGCTGCAATATTTTCTTTTACAGCTACTTTAATTTTGTAAAAAATTAGTCAACATCAGTTATATTAAGGGATGAACTAAATGGTTAAATGACACAGAAAACACAACAATGATACAGTAACACAACAGACATATTAACACCAGAGAAACACCATATATAACACCATAAAGTCAGAGGGCAATACCACACACTTCCATATTAGCCGCAGTAATGAAGGAATATGTTTTTTACCTTTAGCTGTAATAATTGAATTATGTTTTCTGTGAAAGACTGAGGAGAGATCTATTTTTCCCCCACTATTCCGGATCTCATTAAAGAAAAGAGGAAGAGGCCAGTCGCTGGCCATATCATAATATGCAGAAAGCCCTATGATTTCTTTTCTAATTACCGTTTCAGTAATGGGGATATCAGAAGCCACCCTTCCCCCCAACACAACTCGCTTGTGTGTGATGAGGATGAAGGGAAGGAGATTAATTGTCTCGTGTCCATGGGCTGGAAGCTGTGCCCTTCCTGTTGTGCATTTGTAAGAGAGGAAACCTTGTGTGGAGGAATTAAACTCGGCTAAAATTAGGATTAGACATGCAACAGCAGGATATGAGATTGGGTCTTGGTTCTTGTATCTGATGAAAATTCGATGATATTCTTCTACTGTATATCTCCATTGACCCTTGAAGCAAAATTATCACATACTGCCTCCAGTTAAGTATTGTGGTGTTAAAATGTGTTGAATTAATTGAAATATAGCAATAATGCTGGTCACAGTTTACTGTTTTTTAATCAATCTGGATAATCGAATTATCCAACATAGACTCTATATGTGAAAACGTGACTCTATATGTGTATATATATATATTTTTTATGTACTTTATGTACCTAAACATACAAAACACTGCAGTTTCCAGCATAAGCTGGTTGACTAGTTTTAGCTGGTCTTCCAGTCTGGTCATAGTTGGGTTTGCAAGATTGTTTTGACCACTTATTTAGCTGGTCAGGCTGGTCTTAGCATATTAGCCTTTTTTCATCAGCAGGTTAGTGTCAGTAAAACAGCAACAAATTTTCCCTTTCATACAAATATGATTACTGGAGCAACCAGGGGTAAATTATTAATTAATTAATTAATTTTGTTAAAAGTGTATGGTCCCATTCACTGGACATTTCATGCTGGCGTCACAAAAATATGCAAAATCTTTATAATAAAATATTTTCTTAGTCTCTTCACCACCATGCAGGCTAAACATGAGTTGCGAGTCTTGAGTTTCTGTTGCTCTGTGTTTATATATCTCTGTGGCACGTAGCGAAGGACAGTCCAGGGTTGGTTGTAAATAGATCATGAATTGTACACTGGTGTAAATTGTTAATGTCTCATATTGTTCAGCTGACCTTATAAAGCTAGTGTTTTACTGTTATTTGGGCTATTTAAAATCTTTTAGACCTTATAGAGCGGTATACGGAGGAGGAAAGGCTTGTTAGAATTCTCGCATTGTCTGCATCTTTTTAGCCACAACTACAGGTCACTGGCCTGAGGTAATTCATTTTAATGTGCACAGTTTTGTATGTTTATTTCTGCAGGACAGTATTTCATTTTTGACATTATCAAATTAGACAAATACTGTTCTTGGTGCTGCTTATAATGGCTTGTTTTTGCTTGAATTAACATGTAACACTAAATGCTAACCCTAACCATGTTTTCAAAGCCTCCAGCACTATGTGGTTTAAACAGATGATAAATGCATTTGTATTGACTGATAGTTAAACTGTCACTTAACCTTATCATAATAGCGATCATAATATTTTAACCTGTTTTTGTTTGTGCTTTACTTATAAATATTAATGAGGCAATTTTTGCAAAATACTGTACATCGCTCATGCATGGAAACAGAGTGTGTCTGCATTTCAGCATGGTCTGGCTAACATCAGGTTATAGGCAATATCTTTACCCAGCGTACGTGACAGGATGAATCCGGCTGGCGGGCAAACAAGCATCAGAGAGCCATGGAGCTTGAGCGTGTGCAGTACAGGCCTGCAATATGATTAAACCTGAGCAGGCCATAGGGAGCATGCCTGTAATCACATTATATCCACCTATCATAGCTCGATGGCTGTCTTTCAAATCTCCAATTATACTCGGCTTGAAATTGTTTTCCTCTATCCTTCTATAGCCTTTTCTTTTTCCCTGTCACTCCTTCACTTGTTCTCTCACATCATCCGTGCCACTCTTATACCCACGAGGCACCTGCGAGAAACATAATTACATTTCTTTCTTTTCTTTCCCCAAATGCAAGTTATTATAAAAAAGGCTTGAAATGTGCGATACGACTTTGATAAAGGCCATTTTGTGTAGGCGACATCAGTATTAACAGATTTGTAAAACAGTGTGCATGGTATTTGATATTTGGATTTATTTGGCTACATTCATTTCGCAAGTCAGAGAGCCCGATTTCAATTTTCTACTCAAATCCGATTTTTAGTAGATGTTATGTACAGTGACCTTTTAAATGTGGCCCACTGGTCTAAACAGTCTAATCTGATTGGCATATATGAAACACCCTACCCTGACATATTAATCACAAACAAAGTTTTAGAAAATCATTGTAATGTAATATAATGTATATGAAAAATTGACTTCCAATATTAAGTCTTTATCAGGCCTAAAGTACATGCATATACATGTCTTACAAATTATAGCACTTTGTTCTTGGAATTCATTTAATGTAAAATATTTGATTCAAGAAAAGATTAAATGATGAAAAATCGCATAGATTTCAAAACTGAAGTCATATGCATCTGTTTGGCCCAAATTGGAACTGAAAATGTGAGACTGAATGGGATTTTTGCAGTTCACACTTTTAAACAGATTAGACATTTTGTTCCAAATAAATCTGCAGTGTAAATTTTCCACAAAGCGTTTATGAAAGGTACAAATGTTTGTTGCATACCCATTTGAAAATATCTGGGTTGTTCAAGTGATGTTTTTGCTCAGGCATTACAACCAGAATGTGAAATGATGAAAATAACGTTGCCATGAATGGAGAGTGGGACAGACTTCTATGCATTTAGAACACACTTTAACATTGATTTTTAAAGCCTGAGTGCCATCAGGGGGCCGCACTTAAAATTTCCTCTCTATTAAAATATTGCATCTGACAGCATCTATCTCCACCATCATACCATCTGGTGAGTGATGGTGGTGGCCTTTCATTTTAACATGAATGTAGCTGTCCACCTTTTCATCGCCTGCAGGGCTCCAGCAATCATGCCATTTTCTAATGTATTAGTATGCATCTGTGAACATGCAATGCCAATGCACTCCATCTTGTGCAGACCTAGCCTATATTTTCACTTCAATACATATGTTCCCTCTTTCCTGCCTTCATTGGCAATTTTATACTTTAAAAGCTTCGGTCTTTCTCTGAAAGGAGGTCCTCTACTGAATACAGTATGCCATTTTTCTTGTAAAAAAATAGGCAAAAAGCCTTCTTCTATTGTCATTATATGTGCTGAAGCACAGTTATTTTCATATCCTTAGGTTTTCTTCTCTCTGCCAACTGGAATAGTGTTGATTGAGTTTGTGTGAGTCAGATGGGTGGATGGTGGAAATCGGCAAGGCTGTTTAACGGTGACCATGGAACTACAACTCAATAACGCTTGTCCTTCTTAGGTCAAGCTGATCCAATCTGTTGTACATTCATTTACAGACTATGTTTTCAGGAAAAGGACAGACATGTTTAGTATAGCATTTAATTGGTCAAGCATGGGTAGTGATTTGAATAAACCTCTAAAGGTATGGTCACATTAAAGGTCAAAACTGAAATTTCCTGGCTTTTATCACTATTACTGAGGTCTAGGGGCTATTTAACTACCATATAAGTTTCAAAACAGTCAGTCCACAGTCAAATTCACACAGCCTGCTTAAAGTTCTAGCTATTTTTCACGAACCGTTGTGACTTCCGTAAAAAGTTGACATCAGAACTACACAAGTCACTGCCTTCAGTCACCACCCCGAGCACTGCCCACCGTCCCACTCTCCTTTTGCCAAACCCCCAGACAACATCGCGTCCATGCTATTGCAGAGCAAGGACAACATGGAAACATGTCTAAAAGGTTCACTTTAACCACTAAACCAGATCGGCCGACCTGTAACGTTACACTCTCACTCAAAGGATGGACGATCTGACAGGATTGTTACTATGAGGTGGATCACATCTAACGTGTATAGTAAAGACAAACTCACCGTGTCTATCTAGTCATGATGAAGATGTATATATATTTCAATTTCAGCAGGTAACTATTTTTACAGCTACACTATTGTTCCAGCCACAATTAATCACAACAATGTATATACAATTACAAATGATTATATATAAATCGTCAGTTTGTTGTTTTACACACATGCACACAGACATTATTTCATACACGACATAGTCGTGAGATGCAAGAAACATAGACATATGGCAAGAAATCTGTAGACGCACCCATAACAACAAAAGACAATACTTTATTGAACCTTTTCTGATAAGAAGTGTGTGCTGCAAACGCGAGCATTTTTGACGATCCTTTCTGTCCAGTCTGCTCGTTTTATCGCGTTTAACCACAGCTGTCGTCGGTTTTTTGTCTGGCAGTGGTAGCAGATATGTGATCAAATTTCTAATTTGAGGCTATATTACGTCGATTCTGGCACCCAACATCACAACAAGATGATATTTTAAGCTCCTTTTGTAGCCGAATCTGCCGATGGTTTGAATGGGCCGCCTCCCATTTCCCCTTTGTTTTGCTGCCTCCAGCTAGCGCTGTGACGTCGCTGACCCAAGTTACCTGTGGTTGGCCTGGCCGTGCGTCACTCAGAAAACAACAGGCCAATCAGAAGAGAGGCTCATGAATATTAATTAAACAGACCAAAATCGACCTGTTCTCAGCAGAACTCATAAGAAAGGAGCTGTAAAAATATATTGAAATATATAAAAATATTGTATAACGCAAATATTTATTCTTAAGGACATCAAAACCTCAAATAAAACTCCAGAAAGGTTTACAATATGGGACCTTTAACATAATTTTGGCAAAACATTTTTTTTGAGCACAGCTCACACAAAAGTCTCTTTCAAACCAAGCAGCTTTCTATTGGTCAATGCAGCAAATTTCCACAACCAACCAAACCAGATGTGAAATCTGTCGCCCTCATGCAAAATTCCAGATCACATGGATTCCTATTGAAATTAATAGATTTAACAAGATTACTGATGTGAATAGTACTTCAGATAATACTTATTGTTGAAGAGAGGTGCACTTTTATATTGCTTTTCTAACTGAATTTTATTTTTTGCCTGGTGGATGATAAAATAGGTGAAAGTCTTTCTATTCCACCTAAGCCACATCTAGAGACCAGAATATCATAGAGACCTGAAAAGGCTCTTTTGACTTGGAATGGTTTTCCTCAGAAAATATAAAAAAATTAACAATTTTTCAGTTCCAGAGTTGCATTAGCATCTGTTGACATTGTGTTTGTTTGAACATACGAAGGAGAGAAGAGAAAGTGCAAAATTGTTAGTTGGAGCTGAAATTGGCAAACAGCAGTGGCCTCTGGTAGTTTAAAGCTGTGCATAAATGTGGTAAACAAGAATCTGAGAATTTCTAAAATGATGTATGCAGAAGGAGGTCACATGGTGGGAAGTTTCACAAAACTACAACAGTGAGAGAACAACTACCAGAAGACATTGCTGGTATATTGCTTTCAGTAGATATGAAATAATTAGACAGAGTGAGTTTTTCTTCGGGCAGCCTTCCTTACGAAAAGAAAACAAGAGATTGTTGTGGTCCTTACCTCTCGGTTGACAACCTTTGTTTCAACAAAGAATTATCCCATCATGGATACTTTATTCATTTTTCTTTATTAAACCCACATCAAGTATTTGGGGTCAATTTGGCATTGCTCATGTACAATCACTCTAAGCGCCCATCCATCAGAGTGATTTACTGATGTGTCTCTCTTGTGTTTTTAATTTGGGAATATGCCTGCCCTCTCTGCCTTACGTAATTGAGTTTAGTGAAGCAGCCCTGTCCACTTATCCTCACTGCAACCATTAAATGATTATTCTTGTGCTGCTGTGGCATTCCTACTGTATATGCCTATATAAGTTATTTAAAAATGTATAGGTAAATAAAATATTAAAGTTGGTGTGAATTGCAGTTGATTTAGGGCAACAATCGATTGGCCTGTTTAAAGTTGGCTTTCTCTACCAGAATGGTTCAAGACCTCATGCGAGTTTGCTAAAGCAATTCCCCAGTAGCTGTGGCAACCAAAGGCTTTTGGTTAATGTTATCCAATAGTCTGTACAACCTATGTGACATCAGCAGAAAGATGTAACATTTTGCTGAAACACTGTTGACTTTAAACGTATTTCAACATAAAGTTTATTTTTAGGAATAATTTAATTGATTTCCTTTATGCAATTTTGGCAGGTTTGGCTAAATAAACATAAAAACTCAATCTTATTGGGTTCTAATAAATTTACTCTATTGTTTATAGAAGAACTGTTGTCTACCTTTGCAGTAAACAATACCATTGACACAGATGATGCATTTAAACAAGAGAACTGTACTGAGTCAAGGCAATCGTTTTAAATGAACCATAGACATAAAATTATACAGCTGGAACAAGCAGCACATCTTGTTCTTTATCACCTGTGATTTTCCCTTCAGTCAGGGTTAATGAGCAGCTTGCCATTGTAAGTGGCCTCAACCAGGGCGCCCTCTGTAGTTTCGGCAGTATCACTGATTCATGCATCATTAAGTATCAGGAGGAGTTTCTCAGCTCTGCAGTTCCCTGGGTTATTCTGCATCTGAGCAATATTTAAATCCCCAATCGATAGCAGTTAAGACTTTCCGCCCTAATTACAGCATTTATTTCCATCTATCTATATCTGGGGAATGGAGTTCCTTGTGAGCAGTATAGACTTTTAAAGATGAAAAATATTCTGTTTATGATAAATTTGTCTAAACAAGTCTTTTTTTTTCTTCCTGTTTTGCTTTGTTGAAAATCTGCTTTATGGGTTTAAATGGGCTTTAAAACTCATTGAGAGTCAGTCATCATAACACTGTCAACTGATAATTAGATTAGATCGTCATTGTGCAAAGTACAAATACATAGGCCTAGACAATAAAATTCAGTGTAATAACAAAATGATAACAACATAATAGACAATCTGTAGACAAGTTAGATTTTATTTGATATACATATAAATATATTAAACTAAATAAATGGTCTAAATGTTGTTTAATGTTACCGGTTAATGTATATCCCTCCAGTTGTTATCGCAGAATAAACACTGACAGGGTGATTAGGACCCCATTGTATCACCCTGAGGGGATTATTTTGAGATAGCAACCAGACGGACGTACATTATCCCTCTTATTACACAGCTACTTCCCGCATAAGTAAATTATTGAACACAAAATATTGATTTGAGTTTAAATATTTTATTACCTTACTAAACACAAAGCTTCCACAAGGGAGTTGCTAACAAGTGGCTTTGAACATTATTGAAATATTTTACCTTTGTCTTTTTAATTCATGCAACTAAATATTTTCATGGAATAATGTTGTGAGTTTCCGCCACAGTGAGTGCAAGCAATTCTCTAACACTGTCTTCTTTAGTGTATTTTCAAGCACTGTATTAAGATATCAGAAGTGTTTGGCTGTAGATTTGTGTTTGTCTGTGTTTAAAACAGCATGGTGGATTAATTCATCCCATCCTGTGTAGGGAACAGTAATTACTTTATTCTAGGTCCCTGTATTATTAGTGACATGAATAAATGCACACACACAGACAGAGGCACAGACAGCAGTAGCCCCACCAAGCCCCTCATCACATGTAATTACATGACAGTCTTGCTGGGGTGTTTTTGATAGCCGGCTTTGATGTGTGCTGGATCAATGCTCACGTCTCTTCTTAAGCAGACACTTAATGCAGTTGCATTTGCTTGTGTCACGCTTTTGTACCAACACTCTCACAAGAACCCAAAGCAGACAATCACCAAACAATACCTAATGAGCACTTGCCAAGGCGTGTTTGAGGTTTTCCTCAGAGGCCTAAACAAACTGGCAGGTGAGTGGAGGTGTCTTCATCACTGAGTGCAGGTAGAAGAGAACAATACAATCGCACATAACCTGCTTTAAACACCGCTTTCATCTTCTGTTCAACTTTAGATAAGGCACAACATGGCTTACACAAGTAGGACACTTTCCTGGATCAGCATCCTTTAAAATGCTGTTTTACTTGTGGCCCATGCTCATTAGAAAAACGTGCCTGTGGTGACATTTATGCAAAATGATCTCATGTTGCTTTCTGCACGTTTCATGACACTTTCACAATGAAATGACCAGTGAGTGGTGCTAAAAGCACTTTCAGTTTTATCTGAAATAGATCTGTCAGTGTTTTATTTTGTAGATTGTTGCATCACAGCAGTTTGGAACTGAAATGCCGCATGAGTGGCGCAAAAAAAGTTTAATGCTCTATTGTGTTTGAAAATAATGTACCACCTACATTTTATCCTACTCTAAACGTAAGTGTGTTAATAGTGTTAACAAAAGCAAATTTGAGGAAAAAAAGTTCTCTGAAGCAACCATGACGTTTTAACTGGCTTTTACAAGTCTTTGAACTATTTTATGGAGTGTTGTGACTTGCGTTTCATGGCACTTGTACTATGCATCGCAATGGAAAAGTACCAGGTGTGCTACTGAGCAAGTTTACTACATCAGAAAGCACCACTTCAAATGCAAACTTCAAAATGTATTTGCTTACAAATTATGCAACATAATTTTGAGGTCATATCATGGGACTGTCCAAGGAATATCACAAAAATGTCTTTATTAAATCAGTAATTGTGCCTGCGTGACTAATAACTCTGAAAAAAGAATACTTTTTTGTGTGTGTGTGTGTTTTATTGCCACTAGTGGTGAAAGCTACAGTGAAGTATACAGTATGTACGATTTTGGAGTATTGCAAAAAGGCAGAGGCACATTTTTGTAATGAGTCTAGGTTGCAAATGTAATTTGCTCATGTGTTAATTTCAAAACATATTCTGAAGTTTCATGTGATCAGCCATATGTCAAAAAAGAGCCAATGTTTGTTATCATTGAAGTCAAACCATATCTTGAGGCTTCAAGTTTGAATATGCACATGTATGAATGAGATTTAAAATTAGAGGTCTGTATTTCAATGAGATTCTCTATACATTTTCAGTATAGACCACCATCACTGTATAGAAAAGAACAGCGTTAACATTCAGCTGAACATCTCTTTTTGTCTTACTTCGAAGAAAGTCATAAGGGTTTGGAAAGACATGAGGAGTCACGAGTAAAGAATAAAAATGAATTGAATTGAATGGGTGAATTATTCCTTTAAGCTTCAACTATAATAAACATGACTTCTTCATTGGATAGATGACATAATGGTTTGAATATTACATTTATGTGGCTTGTGAATGGAAAGTTGTTGGATGGCAGCCGTGTCTCAGTTTCTGGCTAAAACCTGGAATGAAAGTGACAACAAGGCATAGAAATTGTGTTAGTGGCCTGACTTATATGTGTTCATATTTCATTTAGATGAATGAACTCCTCTCAGAGAGTAATATACAGCAAGCAAACTAATTTTTTTTCAGGTGACTTTCAGTGCATGTGTGGTGTAAAATCACTCATAATTTCACATTGACATATAAGATGTTTCCACAGATACACCCTATTTGCACATAAACACACTAGATTCAATACCAAGAATTGTATCAGGAAGTGATGGATGACAAAGTGGTTTGAATCAGTTACACTGTGAATCAGATCACCCAAGCAGGGAACTGTTAGCCTGGATTTTATGCTTTATGGGATTTTTTTCTGAACTATTCTAGTGAATCATTTGTGGGAACAAGATTTAATAGGAGGAGACGTGAAGATTTTAAAATGCGTTTCCAGTGTATAGTTGTAGAGTGTACATTCTGACCTCTTGTGAATTAAAATGTCGTGTTCTATCAGCATGCTCCGAGGAGAATAGATGGCTTGTTTTGTCATACAATCTGTTGGTGTCACAATTGGCTGATTTCTACTTGCGTTTTGTAAACCTGCGTGTGGTATGAGGGTCTCTTAGAGCATCAGTGCTAGATAGCCCACCTGGTAGCTTGGTAATAGGGTTGTTGTGATACCAAAATTTCAGTTGTCCATATGAATACAAGTGGAATTTCATGCTACTCCTTTATTAAATTACTATAAATTTGAATATTGACAATTAAATGAAAACAAAGGCATGTCAAGTCCAAGTATTAAGCAAACATCAAGCTTCAATATCTTTCTGTTTTAAGACCATATCCTGTCCGTCACTCAAATAGGCCTCATGTCTGAATTTTTCTTTCCGTTTAACATGTTTGCAATGCTCTGTATGGTTAGTCCATTCCTGTTCATCCTTTCCCAGTGTTTAAACTTATCTGTACACTCCAAGCATGCCTGCTAATATGTCATAAAATTAGACTAAATGTGTAAGCTTATTTTTTCCCCCTATAATTGGTGGCTAATGCTAGTTCTTACCATAAGCTTACTGCCAAACCTGAGTCAGAAAACGGGATGACAAACACTCTCATCCTGTATCCAGCAGATAGTTTTATAGTCAACATTCCATATGCTCATTAGTATCTACACTGAACAAAATTATAAACGCAACACTTTTGTTTTTGCCCCCATTTTTCATGAGCGGAACTCAAAGATCTAAGACTTTTTCTATGTACACAAAAGGCCTATTTCTCTCAAATATTGTTCACAAATCTGTCTAAATCTGTGTTAGTGAGCACTTCTCCTTTGCCGAGATAATCCATCCACCTCACAGGTGTGGCATATCAAGATGCTGATTAGACAGCATGATTATTGCACAGGTGTGCCTTAGGCTGGCCACAATAAAAGGCCACTCTATAATGTGCAGTTTTATCACACAGCACAATGCCACAGATGTCGCAAGTTTTGAGGGAGCGTGCAATTGGCTACATTCCTACAGAATGTCCACCAGAGTTGTTGCCCGTGAATTGAATGTTAATTTCTCTACCATAAGCCGTCTCCAAAGGCGTTTCAGAGAATTTGGCAGTACATCTAACCGGCCTCACATCTGCAGACCACATGTAACCAAACCAGCCCAGGACCTCCACATCCAGCATCTTCACCTCCAAGATCAGAGACCAGCCACCCGGACAGCTGCTGCAAAAATCGGTTTTCATAACCAAAGAATTTCTGCACAAACTGTCAGAAACCATCTCAGGGAAGCTCATCTGCATGCTCATCGTCCTCATCGGGGTCTGAGGTGGATGGATTATCTCGGCAAAGGAGAAGTGCTCACTAACACAGATTCAGACAGATTTGTGAACAATATTTGAGAGAAATAGGCCTTTTGTGTACATAGAAAAAAATCTTAGATCTTTGAGTTCAGCTCATGAAAAATGGGGGCAAAAACAAAAGTGTTACGTTTATAATTTTGTTCAGTGTAGTAAATGCTCACTAATGCACAACGCATTAATGGCAACGTGCAAGAGGGCACTGATAATTATACAATTATGGTGTCTTTGTTCACTAAAGCAGAACCTCAAATAAAAAAACTCTATTAATACTTTTTTGTGTTGTCAGCTGTTGCTCTACAATACTGCAATAGTTACGGTAAACTAGCAGTGTCCTTGTTGTGTGCCAAAAGCTCAGCCACAGTACCACTTAATTATAGCTATGGGAAATCTCCTTGGTAATATGGATAACGCAGACTCTGTATGAGACAGAAGGTGAAATGCACTTCGATCAGACAGTTTATAGCTGTGCCAGTCGCATTTTCCTTTGGGGATCTTCACAGCAAACAATTATGAATACTTTTAAGCTAATCCTTTGAAGCAAATCGGTTTTCAGTTATTTACATTGATTATCCATTTTTAAAAATGATTGCATATTAAACTTTATGAACATATTTTATCTAACTGTTTTTGGAGAGCACATTTAGATGAAATACTAATTTGCTTTTATTAAAAAAATGTAAATGCTACGAAATTGTACTTACTATTTAACCAAATTGTTGTTATACTGAATTGTCTTGTTAAATTAAGTTACACTATGCATCGTTTTGATATAGAGAGTCTGTTGATCCATTTAAAGCCTCTGAGGGAATTTGTATTCAGCTCTGAATGCTTGAAAATGTAGCCACGCTGATAAAGATCAACTTCAGAAATGGCCAGTCTTCATCAGATGTCTGTCATCGAATAGATAGTAATCCTAAAGATGACTGGAGGAGCAGGGACCACACAAATGGTGCTGGGAAGGATGATCGTCATGAAGAGATGCCGTGAATGCAGAACCGCAAGCTCAAAATGGCTGGAGCTGCTTTGTTTTGAGAGCCATTTCCAAGGTTTATGACTAAGTGTTTCCAAACTATCAATTAAGAGATTCTGGATAAATCCATTCTGCCATTACCCAAAAAAAGGTCTTATGAAGGTCTATTAGATGCTTAAATTTGAGAATTGGTGCTGCTCTGTGTATTGATGTACTGAGTATTGAATCCAGAGGCGGTTGTTTTAGACAGAAACGGGTGTCTAGGGTGAGATCATTGGACAAGATCTATTGATCCTCCAGGATTTTACTAAAGGCAATAAGCCATGAATAGGTTATCAGCCACTGAGCTCTCAATATGGCAGGCAAGATGATTTCACTAGTGACCGAAGGAATGTTAGCTTTGCAATTAGCTATCCATAAATCCATAAAAGAGACAATAAATATTTTATGCAGATAGGGTATGATAGTTACACCTACCGAATCTTTGGAAATAATTAGTTTTACAATAATTGAAAGCTGTCTGGGGAATAGCTCATATATACTAATGGATGAAGACCCTATTTTGGAAGATATGATTGAAATGAAGCCCAAGGAATATTTTGAAGCATGAAATAAAGAGACATCAATGACAGTGAGGGGGGTGAATGGCAATGCTTGGTTTATTGGCACTGTCAGGCATCTTATTTGTATTTGTTTGTCCTCTGGCTCCACGCCATAGCTGCATATTGCCATCAAAATCGGAATTTCCATATTCAGATCTCTCACGCCATTAATCATCATTCCCAAGACATAGACTTTCCCACTTTTCACCTTTTGTGCCATATCATCGCCAACAAACTCATTTAGACGTGCCATATCTTTCCCTCCAAGGGACCTGCGGCAGAGCGGGTAAGCCGGCCTCGGCATCACGTTGCACATACAGTGCCTCGAGCAGTTGAGGCAGAAAATAATTCATGTGGAAATTCATCCTTTCATATGCCACCACACGGCCCTCTTATGCCTGCCAACGATGAAATAAAGATGAGTGGGGTTGAGATAATGAAGCCCTCTGTTACAGCCTCTACAGACTGATTGATGTCTGGCTCATGTCAGAAACAGGAGCACGAAGAAGGGGTCCACAGGTCCAAGGATGCAGTGGCTGTGGTAGTTGTTTGTGTTTCCTATGTGAAACATGCCTCTAGGACAGAGTCAATAATTGTGGCCAGTATGTTCAGACATCTGTTGCTAAGACATCTGATGTGTACCTACATCTTCTTGTGCAATTTTAATATTCTATAACACTTACGTGATGCTTTGTTTTGACAGGATCTAAAATGAGCTATTAATCGTGATAATGTTCAGTAATGGTGTTTATTAGGGATCCAAGTGTCAAAAAACAGCATGCTACAATCTGTTTCAATTTCTTTGCTGAATTATGTCATGTAGTTTAGTTAATTTTCTTACTGAAAAAAGTATATGTTAGTTTATTATTATTATTATTATTATTATTATTTTATATAATGATATATTAAGGATTATGGGGTAAGAATGACCCCAGTGGAAATAATTTAATTAAAAAATTGTTATAGTTATTATTTAACAGTTCTATGAATTAAATGTCAAACATTTTCATTATTCATAATAACCCATAAGCTTATTATGAATTAATATATTGCTATTATGGCCCTTCAATCAAAAATGTATGCCTATATATATATAATTTAGTATAATTTAGATTTATGACTTTGACTGGGATTGTCATTTGTGTGTCTTTGCTCAGCTCTTCTAAACTAAATGAACTACTGCCAACTGTCAAAATACATTTATTTATATAGAACATTGTATTGTTTCATTAATGAGACATATGATAAAAGACTAAATATAGAGCAGTGAAAGCAGTGATTTTATTAATGTTTTGGGATATAGACATTAATAAAACATTTAGAGATGTCTTTAGTATGTAGAGGAGGGTGAACATTCTGTATTTTTGTTGTCACTGCACAAAACTAATAATAAAATAATTTTGCATCTTTTTTTCACCATTTTGTTAAATCATGTTAAAGTTCCCCTGTAGTGAAAATCAAGTTTTTTATGTTGTTTATTTGTCTATGTGGTGTTTTTACAATGTGATCTCTTGATAATTCGTATGTATTTTACGTAAAATGTGGTTCTATAAAACGAACATTTAATTACGTTTTTACAGGCACTAAAACATACAAATACTTACGTATTTTCAGCATTTTAACGTACAAAACTGACGTATTGATGACACCTAAAAATGAATCCTTATGAATATTGAAATCGCAGCATTAATTTTATTAGCTTTTAGTTGTTAGTTGTTTTCAATTGCATTATTAAATTGTTTACTTATGAAATTATAACATTTCGTTTTGTTGTGTGATTTCTGCTGCCAGCTCGTTTCCAAGAACATGCCTACATAATGTTAAACACGACTTCACTTTAAACCTTAAAATAAATAACATTTCTGCAATCGTTTAACCTTTACTTGTCATATAATGTTTACTTTGATTGACATGGGCCACAAAAGGCGTTTTCTCTGATATGCTGTGACTGACAATAGAACTATAAAATGCACCAAAAACGCAACATAATTATGAAATGAAACAATTTTATTAGTGCGCTGTAATCCAAATCTTCCGAATCCATACGACTGCGAGGAACAGACCCAAATCCAAGCCTTTTTTTGGCGATCTGCTTGCTTCTCCATCCCGAGCAGCGAGTCCAGTGACCGTGAGCAGCAAAGCCCGCGCTGACTGACGCGCTCTTTACAAATTAAAATGTTGCCTCTTCAAACGACAGGTTTTACGACAGGATAATCGAACACTCATTGGCTCTCGCCTGCATTCATCACAGATTGCGACATGCCGTGTTTCTGGTGAGGCGTTCCTTCACGAGTTCACAGAGTGGATCGGGGAAATTATCTGGATAATATTTTCAGCGATTAACAACATAAATTCTGCTCTGGATCACACAAACCTACTGTATTCAGCCAGAGAGGACTGCGGGTGCAACACATCATCATTTGGATAACTTTTAGTACTCGCTATAAAATGGGTAGGTTTAGGTTTGGGGGCAGGTTAAGGGGTCTAAAAATCTAAATTGCGTATTAATAAAATGATAAAAATGCAAACTCGCTATAAAATGGGTAGGTTTAGGTTTGGGGGCAGGTTAAGGGGTCTAAAAATCTAAATTGCGTATTAATAAAATGATAAAAATGCAAACTCGCTATAAAATGGGTAGGTTTAGGTTTGGGGGCAGGTTAAGGGGTCTAAAAATCTAAATTGCGTATTAATAAAATGATAAAAATGCAAACTCGCTATAAAATGGGTAGGTTTAGGTTTGGGGGCAGGTTAAGGGGTCTAAAAATATAAATTGCTTATTGATAAAATGATAAAAATGCATTGATATGAATATCTAAATGATATAAAAGATACGTAAATATTTTAAAGTTTTTTAGCTATAAATGCGTAGCGATTTGTACGTTTTAAACGTTGAAATACTTCTAAATTGTACGTTTTAGCATGATTAAAAACATACAAAAGTGTACGTTTTGTGCTTGTAAATGTTACGTATTAATACCTACGTATAAACATGAGACCAGGCTGGTTTTTAATATGCTTTTAGACAAACCATGTGCCAATCTATTAATCAACACCATTGATGTGTATTTTCTCCTTAAAACTGTAGTTTCCCAAAGGCTGACCCAGAAATATGGTTTGAAACAGCCCTTGGTTTGCTATGTCACAAACCAATAAACAATCACATTAAGGGATCGATTCCTATCACTAGCATGCAAAACATACCAATACCAGCACAAAACCAAAAATAAATCAGAGCAAAAAACCCATGAAGCTGTGGTTTAATGTGAATTCACAAACGCTAACTTGCATTATAACCCGTGGCAACAGTGTAAAAGTAGCCTGGAGTCAGACGCACCTCTCCCGCAGCTGCGTCTGCACTTCACACGCGTATGTATGCTCGCCGGCGCGAATTAACAATCACAAACGGCTGCATTCGAGTCTTCAAGGCATTTTAGGACACAACATTGTCAAGTAAGTAACTTTAACTAATGTTACAGTATTCAGTGTAGTTGTCCGCTAGTAAAAACTTTATTTTATCAGTCATTATCCGTGTATGCCATTGTTTTGCGGTTACTACAGTTCAGTGGATCAGGAGGCGCTGGTTGGTGTGTGACTGAGTGGAGGCGGGGCTAATTTGCATATTCATAGATCCACATATAGTAAATGAGGCAAGGGTGTAGAGTCACATTCAAGCTATTTTAAGGCATGAGAACATTATTTTCACAAGAAAAAAACATTTAAATATGTCATTTTGATGATCAAAGATACGTTTTAAGGGAGACAATATTTGACTACAGGGGGACTTTAACAGCTTACTAATAATACAATTCCCTATTGCCAGTGAAATATTTTCAGGGAAGAAAACAAGCCTTTTATAACCTATGTTCTGTAAACAGAACGTTACAGAGCACAATGGTTTATAGTTAGTATTTTCCATCCAAGCAGTAGTTGCTCTACTGCTGAGTCACTTAGCTTTCAAATTGATAGCTGAACGAAGCATTTACTGGTCATGCGTTTCACTCCCTGCACAATAAATTCTGTTCTCACTGCATGGCTTTTTATGATGACAGACAGCTTAGTCATAACAGCCGAGACCATGTTTACCATTAACATAAGAGCCATCCTCATCATGGCAAGGTGTCAATACTTGCAAGGTCGTTGTGGATGAATATATGGATCGATGATTAGTAGGATGTTTTTTGTTGTTGATGTTTTGTTTTTTGGAGGTTTTTTTCAGAAGAAATAATTACAGCACTTTTTTATTTTTCTGTTTATGAAGACAATATTCAAAAGTATTGATCCACTTAAAAACATAGACTTTTATATTAACTGAATCAGTCCTAAAGATGTTAACTCATAAATGTCTTGCCACCCTCACAAAATTCATGGCCAGGAGCCGCTACTGGAATGTATATGAACTGCCTACTATTATTATACAACAGTACAGTATATAACATTGTATGTTTTTATATGCAGTATGTGGAGTCTGTTTTTTTATATAGTCCTACATAAGGTGAAGGACACTTATTTATTTGTTGCGAAAAACCTGAAAATAGGAATTACCACATTTATCTGTAGGGATGTAACGGTATGAACATTTCATATCACGATTATAATGACCAAAATTATCACGGTTATCAGTATTATCACAGCATTGTTAAAATGTGCTGGAAATGTTCAAAAAGTACTGACAAAAAAAAAATAATTCACCAAGTTTTATATTTAAAATCAACAAACAACAAATAAAATGACTTTTTGTTTGCAATTATCACTAAAACAATAGCATTACCAATGATGTCCGGATTTTAAATGACAACGTGACTGACAACAGTTCATCTAATAGCATGTTCAAACATCTAATGTAAATGTTCAAATAAAGCTTTGAAAAAGTTCCATAAAAAGGTAAACCTCACATTTCAGCATTTTAATTAAGAAACAGGTTAATTCAAAATGATAATTGATTAAATTATTATATGTAGGCCTATTTTATCTGCTCCATAAATAAGTCTAGATAACTTATCGTAATTGTTTAAATGTGTAGAATCCACATAAGCTTGTTTTCATCAACCGGTCAAAATTTACACCAGGGCATGCAAATTCAGTCTTTTTTTTTGTTTGACCAGACAAAAACTGTACACAGGCTGAATGTAAATGTGACTCTCTGTAAATCCATTCTCTGACACTAGGTGGCGCTTAAAGAACAACAGAATTACAGCTGTTTCCCGTAACCTCCGTGGACAAAGCATTACGATTAAGAACACTACTTTATTAGGTATTACATGGAGCGAAGATGAAAGCAAAATGGCATTGAATCTTTTCTGAAGACAGTCAGAACATTCAGAGGTAGATTCATATAATTATTCATTCATATTCATTTGTATGAATGTTTATACACAAAAAAAACTACTCTGCGTACTGTGCGCACGTGAGACTTTTATTTAAAACTGTGCTTTATGCTGGACAGTATTTATTTATCATGGGTTGTTCAAATTGCAATAATCGAATACGGTCATAATGATAATTAAAATATGAAACAGTAATACTAACCGTTGGGAATTTTATCTTTTATCGTCAAACCGGTAGTTGTTACATCCCTGTTTATCTGACATAAAAACTAGTCAGTATGTGTTCTCAAAAGTGTTAACAAAGTTGTTTGTGTTTTTCTACTCATAGTAGGATAATTAGAT
Organism: Sinocyclocheilus grahami; assembly: GCF_001515645.1. Lineage (NCBI taxonomy): Eukaryota > Metazoa > Chordata > Actinopteri > Cypriniformes > Cyprinidae > Sinocyclocheilus > Sinocyclocheilus grahami. The sequence goes on from NW_015505422.1 coordinate 1,066,436, forward strand.
TTCAGTCATACCAGCCACCCACAGAATGTGCATTAAAAAAAAAAAAAACTGGATCATTTTTATGTCAGTTTAATCTTTGGTGTGTGTGGTTTTTTTTTTTTTAAGCAGAAATGGCTATGGCCTCTTCTCACTTTGGGTTTCTCTCACTAGGGACATTGGATTAGAGAGACAACATGATCAAAAGCTATATCATGTCAAGTTGACAGTCCGAGCGTAATTTGTTTAATGGAGATGATGGCTCTCAAGCAGAGCACAACGAATAACACCAGCTGAGACTTTTTTTAATTAGCCAGTGCGTACATACTGATTATTACCTGCTTTGCCATTTAGAATTGTGTATATCACACTTTCTCCTCGACTTCCTCCCATAATTCAATTAATTTAGCAGTCAGGGCAAGATTTGGTTTCAATATTTGCAAAAATAAATCACCAGGAATTACACATTATACCAAGGAGGATAATATTCTCAACGAATCAGAGGAACAGTCCCCAATTTCATTAAAATGTTATCATGTTTCCTGAAGTGAGAAGTTCCCCGGGAAAAAGAGTGCTCAGGTGACACTCCTGTAATAGGAGAAATTAAAGGCTCCGTCATCTTGAACAGTGTCATTTTCTTTTCTTTGACGCACTCTCTATCTGCTGCTGATGCCCTCAGGGATGGTGAGATTTTGAAGGCAGGGATGAGAGGTAATGATGCGATGACCCTCTACCGATCACATCTCGCTCTTAAGAGCCAGTGAAAAATCCCAGCATGGTGCAGTAGACAGCTAATGGGCTTCACACCTGCATCTGTCTGTCCTTCAGACAGGAAAATAAACAAAAGCTCAGTTTGTTGGGCTTGTAATAAAGAAGCAGTGTCTGTCTTTTACTCTAAGGGTGAGAGAACAGAGATATGAAAGCATGAACAATGGCTTCAAGCATCTTCTATTCAAGGTAAATCTCTGATGAAGATAACTCAATAATGAAGTCGAGAAAGTGATTTGCTTTTTTGCAACATGGAATTAAAATGCTTTGTTTAACACAAGGGTCTTTATTTAGCTAAATTAATTAATCCATTATCTCAATTTCAATTAATTATTGAAAATTTAATTGCATTTGAGGGCCTTTTTTTCTTTTTTCACTTGAGAGTTTTTAGTTGTCTTTGAAGATATCATCCACCTCAATGCTGCTCTCTCGCACTTCATGAGCAATGCCCGTTATATATATATATTTTTTTCTGTTCTCAAATTTGATTGGCTGAGCTGCGTTCCAGGAATGCTAATAGGGAATGCACCTGCAATGGGATGTTTCACTGTACTGAATCACTCCATGGTTTCACAGCTAATCAGAAGTGAGTGGTACCAAATTTTGTTTTATAAATTGGTTAGGATTATTGTGTGAATTTTACGTCACCTGATCAATATTCATGAACCTGATCTGAAACAAAGACAAGCACACTGAAATGGCAGATTTAACTAAAGTCAAATCAACTGAAGCTCTTTATTTTTATTTCTGTGAATATAATATAAATGTTTGAAAAAAAGTAGTTCATCTTATTAACTTCATTATTTGTTTTGAATCCCTTATATAATTATTTGTGCTTCACATATTGTAATGGAGGGAACACAGGAAGTGTGCGGATCCATCTCCAAGGCTTTATTCGCAAGAGACATGGTCAAAAACAGGCATATGTCAGACAATGGCAAACAGGTATATTGATGGCAAGGCAAGAGGGATAATCCAGGTACAAGGCAAAGGTCCAGGTAGGGGCGAACAGTATCCAATTGGGTGAGACTCGAGGGATAATCCAGGTACACAGGCAGTGATCAGAACACGGGGAAACAGACAAGGCAAGACGAAGAAAACAAGACACTAGGCTCGGTAATGCAGCTAACACTAGGGGAGTGGAAAATGCAGAACAATACACGAGACTAAAACAGAAAACACAGAATGGCTCGGTAAGGCAGCTAACACTAGGGGAGTGAAAAACGTTAGACAATATATGGCGATCTGAACAGGAACTGAGTGGGTGTTAAATAGAGTGAGTAATTGACAGAGCCCCCCCCCCACCCAAGGAGCGGCTTCCAGACGCTCCCAACACAATACCATCCAGGAGGGTGGTGGAGCGGAGGCTGAACAGGGGGAGGGTCGGTGGGCCAGGTCCATGTGGAAATGGAGAGGCTGGGAACTGAGGCAAAGCCGGCAGAGCAGGGCACCAAGGTGGAGCAGACGGAACAGGAGCCCACCAGGGCAGAGCAAACGGAGCAGAAGACCTCCATGGCGGAGCAGACAGAGCAGGAGCCCACCCTGGGCCTAACTCAGGGACATGAACCCTTCCAGGGCGGTACTGTGGATCAGGATAGCGCTTACGGGGTGCTGGAACTGGAGGGTGCTCTGAAGGAGCAGGCACAGCAAAGCGCTTTCGAGGAGCCGACACTGGAGTGAGCTCCGGGGCTGGAGCCAACACTGGAGACGGGGAAACAGGAGCCCTCCCTGGGCTTAACAGGGAAATAGGAGCCCTCCGTGGACTATACTCAGGAACAGGAGCCCTCCGTGGGCTTAACTCGGGAACAGGAGCCCTTCGTGGGCTGAACTCGGGAACAGGAGCCCTCCGTGGGCTGAACTCGGGAACAGGAGCCCTCCGTGGGCTGAAATCGGGAACAGGAGCCCTTCCTGGGCTGAACTGGGGATAAGGAGCCCTTCCTGGGCTGAACTGGGGATAAGGAGCCCTTCCTGGGCTGAACTCGGAATAAGGAGCCCTTCCTGGGCTGAACTGGGGATCAAGAGCCCTCCGTGGGCTTAACTCAGGAACAGGGTAGCACTTATGTGGTGCTGGCACTGGAGGGTGCTCTGGAGGAGCAGGCACAGCAAAGCGCTTTCGAGGAGCTGGCACTGGAGGGTGCTCTGGAGAAGCAGGCACAGCAAACCGCTTCGGGAGGTTCTGCAGCATGCACCGCCACTTCTGGAGAAACTGCAGTGGGCACCATCGCTTCGGGGAACACAGCAGCGAGCACCACTACCTCAGGAGATTCAGCAGCTTCAGCCGCCAACTCTGAAGACCTAATAGTGGGCACTGCCACCTCTGGGAGTTCTGTGGTGGTGTATGCAGCCCAAACACAACAAAAAGCGATCCCCATCAGGGGAAACACTTCAGACAGGGGAATTAGTTCAGGAACAGAAAGGTTAAAGTGAGTGGGTTTGAGGATACCAGCTGTGTGTGCAGACACCACTGGTGTATCCATCACACTAGATACCAGACTGGGATACCGAAAGACTGACCTTGACGATCTGAGTGCAACAGACAGGACATGACAAGACTCCTGACGA